>NC_056738.1:306288009-306458009 GCF_019279795.1 Protopterus annectens | reverse complement strand
AACAGGCACATCACAATAATAAGCCATAGAAGTGATCACACCTACTGCCTTTAAATATTTTTGTGATTATAAACATTCTTTAATAGTACTTCTTTTGCTTCTGTTAATATTCTGTTTCAGCCCCTTTTGTTAAATTTGCACCTAACTGAAGGATGTGATTTCATTATCAAATTCCAGAAGTATGTATGGTCGTGCTTTGTATATAAAACTCATTGTTTTACTATTTTACTGTATCATTTTGCCAAACTGTTAGTTTAACTGGTTGACAATTAAGTAATTGTTTCACATGTATTTAGTCATGGTAATCCATTCTAATTACATCTGCCCCCTTAGAAAATGATGCACATGTCTCCTACTGGTATATTAATCATACTAATTACATCTTCCCCCCCAAAAGTGGCACAGATGCCTTCTACTGGTATATTAATCATTCTAATTACATCTTCCCCCCAAAAATGATGCACTTGCCTCCTACTGGTATATTAATCATTCTAATTACATCTGATCCCCCATGGTAAGGCACATGCCTCCTATTGGTATATTAATCACTCTAATTACATTTGTCCCCCCAAAGTAAAGCTCATGCCTCTTACTGGTATATTAATCATTCTAATTACATCTGCTCCCCCAAGAGGTGCACATGCCTCCTACTGGCATTAATCATTCTAATTACCTCTGCTCCCCAAACGTGAAGCACATACCTCCTACTGGTATATTAATAATTTTAATTACACCCCCCCCCAAAGTGATGCACATGTCTCTTACTGGTATACTAATAGTAATACCATAAATACAGCATGAGTATCTTACACGTGTGTGTTCGGAGGCTTTTTTAATCCTTAATTTTTTGAAAAAGTGGCTTGAAATTAACTTTATTATAAAAATAAACATTTTTGTGACTTTAAATGTGATCTTTTTAGCAAAATAGTTGCCTATAAAATATAACAAGGCAACTATCATAGCTCAAAATATTATCTTCTCCAGACTTGTATATCATCTTAGCCTTCCATCTTTCTCCTTAATTACCAATGAGAAGCAAATGTTCTGTGAAATAAAATGTTCAGATCTGTAGTATTATCTGTAGTATTATTACTTAGATTTGTATACCACTGTCTTCTAATGTGTAGAGCAAACTGCTTAACTGTTTCTTTAAGGAAAGACTTTGTTATTATCACACTTCTTTTCCTGTAGTGGTTCTTTGACTTCTGCCATCCTCTGAATTAGTAGATTATATTTTACATATTTTATTGCAATTTGATAACTGGGTTGGTGGGCTGGTGCAATGATGCTTTTTAGCCATGACCTGTGTTCCAGGAGAGCAAACAACAAGAAAAACGTTAATAAGTAATAACAAAAATATTAACTTGTGCATTGAGTATTAAGTGTTAGTACACAATAGCATATCAGCAATAATACATACATATTTATTCTGCTAAGAATTACTACATAGAATTGAATAGTTGATAAGATGTGTACAGTATTTATATCACCGGTTTATAACCTTGGTCAGAGGTGGGTTTGAGTAGGGTAGGATGAGGTAAAAATTAGTAAAAGTGTGTTGGTTATAATTTAGACCATGTCTCCATGACATGTGCAACTTGATTAAGCTTCTGTGTGTTAAGTTTACATTTGATATGGTTTTGGGTTTTGACCTCATCTCAGGTGGGAGGTGGTTCTAAGTGGCAGGAACAGTTTTGATAAATGCTCTTTTACTTATGCAAAAGCCAAATCTAGGCCTTAAGAGTAAAAGTCATTTGTCAAAGAGAGTTGCAGAGAGTGAAGGATGTTTTTTTTTTATAATAGTTTGAAATTCAGAGGAGGGTGGTGGCCAAGTTGAGTATTTTGAATATAATTCAAATAAGCAATAATCGTGCTATTTTAATTGGTGAGCCAATTAATTTCCTTGAGTGTATTGCCTGGCTAAAAAGGCAAATCTGCTAAGTTTGTTTACTGCTGCTTGTAGTTTGTGGGTGGTTGTGTATATTCTTGTTTGGGTATTAATAAATGTTTGGCTATTGATTGCCTAGCTTCTGGGATAACAAAGTATGTTATTCTAGAGCAAAGCTTTAGTTGGCATGGATTAATCTGGGAATCCACTATTGGAGGACTGGGATAATCCCACAATTCACAGGGCATTCTTTCTATCCCACTGCTGTTACACAGGTTGCTGACTGGAGATAAGATATCGTCTCCCCAGGACCTAAATATTTTATTCTGTTTTATATATTTTTTTCATCTTTGCTTATTTGTACATTTGTTTATTTATTTATTTTAAATGGTAATTTCCAACTTTATTTCACAAAAGCAAATAATTTAACAAATAATATTATAACCCCATTTTCTTCTCCAGCTCTTGAGACATACATTCCCAGTGCAACAATTCTTATTTTTAAAAGACACATAAACTACAGTAGCTCTATTTAAAGCATTGTCTTCTTTCTAATAAACTTTAAACCTAATAGAAAGAGGAGTCTTAAAGCTAGAAATACTGTCGTATCCAGGTTTTAAAAAATGTCAGTATTTAGGCATGAATGTATTTTGTATGATTATATCTAAGTAGCGGTAAGTACTGTTGTCCATTCTTCACTATTGTCCTTATAAAACTTCTGTTTCAATTATATAGTTAAATCAGTTCCTGTATTTATTTTTTCATTTTTGACTGAAGTTATGATCATCTATTTGGTTCTGGTTAACAAATATATCAATAAAGCAAAATGTCTGACACTCATCACTACAGTGTGGGTATCTTTGACCCTTTGCCAAATTTTCAAAAAGTTAAGTATTTTGTTTTGTATGTTTGTTATTCTTTGCTGATCTCAGAAAAATATGGTAGTCACACAAATTGTTTTTAAGAACCTTCATTAAATTAACTACCAAATTTGGTAAGCTTTTAAGACATTTAAAATTTCTACATTATCTGTAGTAGCCAACAGCCTGCAATTCAGCTTAAATGCATATCACAGGTCACCTAACAAACTGGACGTGTTATAACATATAAAGAGTTTAATAAGTTAAAACATGACAAGTAGCTATAGCATGAAGATATGAGTGTTAAGACCTCCAATAACTAAGACAAATAGACCTCCACAGCTGCCTTACATTAAATAAGTTACCTTAAAATGGAACACTTGAGGACCTGCAGTTTTTTTTTCTGAAATTTTTTATTTTGCTTTGTCATCAGTCTTTGAAATTTTTTCTGAAATTGTTTCTTTTGGCTTTGCATTGCTCAGACTTTTCAACATTTATAGTTGACACTATATATTCTGTAAAAGTTAATGATCAAGGCATATGATCATAAGTGGACATGCATAACTCTGAGATGGATCACCTATTGTGATTTTTAATTCAGACACTACACTGAATGTGAAGCAAGCTTTGTTGTACTCTACAGTTTGAAGTCTTTTCAACACACTGGATAAATCAGGCAAAAAACAACTCATTGAGCTAATTGTTTTAAATAATGTGATCTGACTGCTGTCGCTAGGTTAAAACAACAATGGCATTCCGAAGATGATAATACTTACAGCAATCTTTTTTAAGGTATCGATGATGACCTCATCAAAGACTTGAAGCCGAAAACCAAGCTTGCATACAGCATGAAAACACCTCACCTAATGCTGACACTGTTGCCCTCACATCGGTTAGGGTCTGCACACAAGAACCGCAGGAAGAAGCGAGGTGTGGAACAGTCACAGCACTGCAGGTAACAGATGATGCATTCTCCAATGCTTTATGAAAATACATAGGTTTTTTTTTGCATTGGCTGTATTCATGTCTTGAGTACTTCTGTTACTAAAAGGCTAATTAATTCACTGTATACACATAAATGTTTACAACTGCTTCACTAGCCAACATTAGTTTTGATTATAGAGGTATTGGCACATCTGTATAGGTAAAACTTGTGTTTTTCAGATGAGATGAAAAGATTTAGTACTTGTTAAGTTTCAAAGAGGGCAGCTAGTTTACAATGTTTTTCTGTAGATGAGGATATAAAAATAATGTGTCAGGGAAAACAACTATTGTAGTTTTACTGCATTAAAGAAAGGGGTGGTTACTGCCTTTAATATTACAAGCTAAAAGCTGATATCAAAGCCGTCATTAGCTTGAAACATACAATAGAACACTCTCACACTATAAAAAGTCATTTTATAATTTCTACTTGTTCTGGTTTACTGTGTTAGATGGAGAGTATTATAATCATTTATTTTCAATTACTGTGACTTTTCTGTCTGATTACCAAAGTGGTACATTTCCCACCATTTACTCAATATAGCAGATAATATCTGCTGTATTGTGCTTAACCTCTTACTGACTAGTCCGTTATCAATCTGGGGCTACTAGTACAAAAAATGTCACAATGGCTAAATGTGATCATTATGATTAGTCACATAAGCAATACCATTTACAGTATGATATCTGTTTTTTTTTTATGGAAAATATAACACTTTTCCTTTGATTTCTTACTGTATCCTTATTTCTAATGTGCTGTCTTTCTCAGTCCAGCTCTTTAAATTGTGTTTACTTTGAGAAAGCATTTAGCTTTCTAGATACACATTTCTAAGTAAATTCAAACCTGCTGTGGAAAGAAGAAACTTTATAAGTGGACCTGTGTGTTTTTCGCGGACTTGATCTAATGTTCCTAGCAGTGAGTGAGTGGCTGAACATATTTCTGATACTGGAAACATGCTTTACAGTTTTAATTATGTGAGCAACTAGACATGATGGAAAGGAAGGAATCATGTCAGTTACTGACACCATTCAAGGAAGTTTGTATATCTGAGGTATATACGCAGCCTCAAACTCTATTGGTTAAAGCAGTGGGATTGTAGCACAGAAGTTCTAACATGGTAATAATGGTGCAGAACTTCAGACCAGAAATGTGCCTCAGTGTTTTGCATTGTTGGTGGATTTAGTTGTTTGTATCTCTGGTTTCAAATTGCAATCCTATTCAAATATATTTACCATTTCATATGTAACTGTGCTTAGGATAACAACCCTCATGTTCAGGAGGAAACATATCTAGACATTTAAATATAAGTTAAATGATAGTCACAAAAATAAACTGAAAAGACCAGTAGAATAAATCCAAATGAACCAGGAATCCAGGACGCCAGTTAGAAAATGTACCAACAATCCATTTTTAATGAGACCAAAAGTTTTAGCGCTTTCATCTCGTGATAGAGACTTCATCAGAAACAATTAACCACATTTAATTACACATTATATAGTGTTTAAATCAATGACATCACACAATTAATTATTTAAAATTTAAACAAACACCAACCTAAAAATGTATATGAAATGAGAATGTATGTATTAAATATGTATATACCTATTGTATTGTTGTAAAGTAACGTTTTAATAAATATTGGCACCTTGGGTTTTGTTTGAAACACAAAAATTAGTTTAAAAACTTTATTAAAATCCATTATTGTATGATAAGCTTTAATAAATAAATATATTGTGTAAATTATATAAAAAAAATATATAAAAAATATATGAAAAATATCTCTACTGATGAGCAAATATGTAAACTTATTCCATTTAAAAGTTCTAAAAATTCTTAACCTTGAAATGAAGAAAATAGTATATGTAAAATATGAACAATGTATATATGTATATACACATATATGTGAGTGCATATATGTATATGTATATATGGACAATTCAAATGTTGTTAGCCCTTTCTGTGAGTAATGGTATTAATGACACTGTTTCATTTAGTCCTGGGGGAAGCATAGAAGCCAGTCTAAACTGCCATTGACTTTCCTTCTTTTTTAGTAGGTTTTTCCAATCACCACCCCTGGTGTCTATTTTGATAGTGTCTAAAATACCAAAAACAAATTTCTTGAATTCAACACAAGAGGTACTATGTTTATACAGGGCATTGGTGTTCTTATGATTCTTAATATCATTTAGATGCTCATAAATTCTATTTTTAAGAAGTCGTTCGGTCTTGCCTACATAAAAATATTTACAAGTACAACACAAAGCCAGGTAGACCACTCCCCTGGTGTTACAATTACCATTTTGTAGGTATACCTTACTGTTCATAATGTTATTTAGCCTTAAGGTAGGCTCAACACAAATATAAGAACAATAGTGACACATGCCACATCTTTTTGTACCTTGTTTGTTTTGGAAAGTATTAGGTCTTTTGTATTCCAAAAGTTGTTTCATATTAAAGCCCACTTTGTTAACAAATCTGGGTGTATTACCCAATTTCTTGTATATACCATCATTTGATCTAAAAATATTCCAGTTCTTTTGGAAAATATTTTTAATAGCAGGAGTTCTTGTGTTATATGTTAAAACACAGGTGGTGTTAAAATCATGAATGTTCTCCCTCCCAACTGTAGTGTTTTCAGAAGAACCTAATAGGGGAATATATTTTTGACCCCATTGTTGGTAAACATTTTGTAGAGTAGAATTAATCAAATCTATGGGGTATCCCCTCTCCAAAAACATTTCTCTTAACAAAGTGAATTCATCTTCCAGGTCTTCTTTGTGGGAAGTCATCCTGGCAATTCTAATAGCTTGCCCTTTTATTATACTAACCTTTTGTAATATAGGATGGTAGCTCTCAAAATGTAAGTAGGCATTGCAGAATGTTTTCTTTCTAAATATTTTTGATTTAAACTGTTTGTTAGATTTGTCTTTAATGATACAAGTATCAAGATAATTGATACTCATTGTGTTGTATTGAAAAGTGAAAGAAAGGAAGGCAGTACTGCTATTGATGTAGTCTATAAATTGAATGATTTCTTCTTTGCGGCCTCCCCATAAAATAAAAATATCATCCAGGTATCGGAGATATAGTTTAATATGGGGCCAAAATGGACCGTCAAATACATATTGTGTTTCCCATCCTAATAGAACCAAATTAGAATACACTGGTGAACAAGTAGCACCCATAGGTACACCAGTAACTTGTTGATAAAATTCCCCTTCAAAGCATAGAAAGTTGTTTTCAAGAACTATGTTCATCAATTCACATATTAAATTTATTTTATCATTCTCAAGGTCCAAGAATTTAAATAGTACTTCCTCAAACAAAATCATCCCTTCATTTTTGGGAATGCATGTGAACAAATCTCTTACGTCTATGGTTAAAAACAAAACATCTTCCTGAAATAAATCTTGTTTCCCACGTTTTAGAAATTCCCATGAATCTTTTAACAAATGGGGGGTCTTGTGAACCACATGTTGTATATAAGAATCAATGAATACAGATAGTGAATGTGTTTTAGATCCCTTGGCCGCCACTATTGGTCTAAAAGGAGGCCTGGAAATATCCTTATGTATTTTTTGTATTCCAAAAAATACTGGGATTTTAGGAAATTTTGTAGAAAGAAAATCATACTCACTAGGACTAATTCTCCCTTCCAAAAGATATTCCTCTAAATAACTATTAATTCTGGAATAAGAAATATTGATTTGATTTTTGGAAGTGTGACTATAGGTATTCTCATCAAATAATAAATTTTGCATGGCGTTGGAATAATCCATACTCTTAAAAATTGCAATTCCCCCACCTTTGTCAGGAACCATAACACGAATGCTATGGTCATTCCTTAGGTCACATAGTAGATTAAACTCATTCTTAGTTAAGTTCCAATACTCCAACCTGTGATTTTGTTTGAATTCATTGTATATATCTTCCATAACCAATTTTTCGTAAGTTTCCAGTAAGGGATGTAAGGGTGGATTGTACACACTCTTCTTTTTTAATTTCTTATTTATGTCTGTATTGTTTCTAGCATTGTCCTGCAAAGGTTCTAGGAGTATTTCTAAGTTTAATTTTCTCACAAAAAGCTTCAAAGCTTCTATGTTTTCTACAAGGTCACCACTATGGGATGGAATGAACTTGATGCCCTTTGAAAAAAGGTTAAAATGGTCATCAGTAATAATCAAGTCCGAATAATTATAAATAGTAAAACCACCTCTTTTAAAAACAATATTGTCTTCTGATGTAGAAGAAATAACAAAGGTGTTTGAGTCTAGTATGCATTCATGGAGTGGGTGAACTGATTCCTTTTCTGGGGATAGTAAGTTCTGTTGTATTCCCCTTTCTTGTTGTAATACTGTGCCAGTCTCTCCGAGCGCCTGAGAGTGGGAAAATCCCTTTCCTCTAAATTTTGTATACCCATCCCTTCCTCCACCCACTCATCCATGTGCCCTACATAATGATCCCTGGAAGTGGGTGAATACCTTTGTGGAAAATCAACACTGTCATGTCCATGATGTTGTTTGTACATAGACTTATTTCTGTTAAACTGGTTAAAAGATGCATTGTGGTTTTTGTTAATATATACCACATTGTCCTGATAATTCTTCTGATCCCTGCTAATTTTGCGTTTTTTCTTCTGAAAAATATTGAAGCATCTATTTTCAACTCTATCCAACATTTTAAAATACATAGTACTATAATGTGAAAACAGTAAATCATTTCTAATTTTGTTATCTAAACTTTGTACATCTTTAAAAACATAATCTTTTTGAACTTCATAATAGTGTACAGTTTTTCTTAAAAGACCCAGGCCTATTTCATTAAAATAATCACAAAAATCAGTCATAATTTCTTCTGAGTAGTCAATGCCAAAAGGAAATTTGTAAATTCTGAGTCCTTGTGGCACAATTTTTAAATCAATACATTGTTTTAGGTATGCAATATCAATTTCTAAGCTTTTACATTTAAAAAGTCTCTTTTCCATAGAGAAAATTAATTCTTTTAAGGAAGCGTTGTGATAATCCTTGTCTGCATGGTTAAAGTCATTGTCATTTTGATTAACATTTTCGCCAGCAGAAAAACAATATTTTTTAGAAAAAACCTTGTCAAATCTATTGGTGGCCTCCTGTTGAGAGACTGTCACCTGATGAAGTTGGTTAAAGCAGTGGGATTGTAGCACAGAAGTTCTAACATGGTAATAATGGTGCAGAACTTCAGACCAGAAATGTGCCTCAGTGTTTTGCATTGTTGGTGGATTTAGTTGTTTGTATCTCTGGTTTCAAATTGCAATCCTATTCAAATATATTTACCATTTCATATGTAACTGTGCTTAGGATAACAACCCTCATGTTCAGGAGGAAACATATCTAGACATTTAAATATAAGTTAAATGATCTCCATTTAACATCAAAAATTAAATGGTACATCCATTAAATAAGACTCTCAGGCAGGATGTATACATTTAATTGCAAGCAACACGGAGGACATCTTTGAAGTTTCTAGTGCAAACTGAATAATAATTTGTAAATTGTATAATTAGACACAGCTGCATAAGTCAAGTCTAATAAAAGGGCATTTTTCCAGAAATATAGCATAAATGATTGTTTTGAAGCTACGTAGTTTCTTCTATTGGTATTGAGCCAAGTAGTATGAGTCCAAAATATGACACATTATCAGTCTTTGAAACATGGCTAAAGCCAAATTTCATTTTCCCTTTCCACCACTTTTCTACTTTTCTTCTTCTGTAAAATGATTTATAGGAGGTGCATCATATATTCCATATATCCTGCTTGTATCTCTACTACTTCTATATTAAATACATTTAATACTCTGTTGGGCTCCCATACCATTTGGAACATAAAAGACAGTTTACTGGGACCTTAACTTATAATGGATAGACTCACTGCATAGTAAACTCAGTCAGCCATCTTCACTGTTTGGACTTGTACATTTTATGCCAACCCCGAGCTACTGAGCCATCATAGTTGCAATATTTGTCTCCTTGATCAGTTGCTCAATTATATCCCAAAGTAATGTGCCACTTTTTTTCATTTTACCAAACTCTGTAAGTGACCATGAGTCAGCTAGTCACAATGATCTCTGAAGTATAAAAAGTTACTAAGCTACTAAGCAATGGTAGATGTTTCTCCTTAGAAAAATATAATCTTCATTTATATCATCTTACTGAAATGAAGTAGACACTTTTAATATTAAAGAGGATATTAGTACTTAATTTACATTCTTTAGAAATAGCCTGTTATCCTGATACATAAAGCAATACAACGGGTATAATAAGTGTACCTCTTACATACCTGAGATAAAGCTTGGTTTCTGTTGAGGACCAAGAGTCTCCCCTTTGGTGATCTGCAATACTTCCATCTCTGATGAAATGTGAAAATACCAGTAAAAGTTACTGAATCCACCTTTTACTAAAATGGATAAAGTAAATGTTTAAAAACTACAAATAACATGGGATATAAATTCATCAGCTACAAAGCAACTGTAATTCACATTCATGGAAACCTCTCGTTTCAGAGAAAAAAACTGTATGGACAATGATGCACCTTACGAAATTATAACTCCATATCACCACTCCTCAGCTTCTCCCATCTACTTTACTATTATTATCCTATCCTACTATTCCGAATAGTCATCATACAAACTTTAACTCTGAAATGCCCAAATTTCACTTTGCAGCCATCCCCCAACAAAAAAAATCTATACCTTTCTAATAAAACTACATTAAACTTTCCCCAAAAAAGAAAAATTACCCCTCTCATCTTCTTAGTGCAAGAATTCTGGACATACCTCTCAACCATTTAGAGCAAGAAATATGGACAAATCCATAAATAAAAGTTAGACAAAGGCCCAGAAATAGGGACAGATTTTAAATATTGCTGTTACAAACTTAGAAAGTTGATAGAATAACATATTTTTCATTAACATGAATTTTCTGAAGGGTATGAAGTCTAAAACTCAAATGTCTGCCATTATTTTCTAACTTCAATCTTTAATGATTTGCCACTAATTTGTCAAAAGATCATAATTTCATGAAAAAAGGACCAAAAATATGAGGCAAAAATCTAGACATTCTGTAAAAACCTGTACAGTTGAGAGTTATGATTCTGAAATTAACCAAAAATAATGGGAAGACAGACGGGTTTTGTATTAGCATGGATTTTATGAAAGATATGAAGTCTGAAATTCAAATGTCCATTATTATTTAATGGCTTCAATCCTCAATAAGTTACTGGAGAACAACAAATTTTATGAGGAACAGACCAAAAACATGAAGTAGAAATCTGGACATTCTGCAAAAATCTCAAAAGTAGAGAGGTTTGAGATATATCTCTGTACCTTCTTTAACACTTTGATATGTGCAACGCCTTTTAGTATTTTTATTTAATATTAGCATCTCCATATGAAATCATAATATGGCTCAAAGCTGATTCCCTTAACCAAGTAACTTACCATTTAATGAAAGGTCAAATGTGAAGCAGGAGGGTCTGAGAAACAGTGGCATCAAGATTGTCAGCATTGTTAACTACTGCTTATTAACAAACAAATAAACTGGGTGGAAAAAACAAACAATCCAAAACAGAACAGGAGCCCAACAGTAGCCAGCAGAAAAAGATGTTAATCCCAAAAAACACTTTCTTTTAACGTAAAGTCAATTTAATAAAAATTTTTCTCACATTTTCGTCACTTTAAGTAAAGTAACTTCTTCCGACACACAGACAAACAGCAGTTACAAAGATTCTACAGCATTTAAACCATGTAGCATGAAGTCATGTGATTAATAACAGAAAATGCTTTAGCAAAACATGTTTCATTAAATGGTGGACATAGTTTCACGTTCCAAGCTATTGATCAGGTACTTCCTGACATTAGAGGTGACCCATATTCAGTACTATTAGAGGTACGAGATCTAGAATGGCAGTTAGCAATTAATGCTTTCTGCTTGCCTGGTTTGAATGAGAATTGTAATATTTCAGTTTGCTTAAATTAAGAAATGTTACACGATAGTGTATTTTTAAATTTTTTACTAATGACATTAATATGATCCTTGTATATTGCATATGATTGCATACACACTTTTTATTTGAGTTAGTATGTAAGTTTTAAGACTTACTTTAATAGTGTTTGAATTATTGTGCTCTGCACCTTTAATTCATTGCTGCTATTAGTCACATGACTTCATGCGACATGGTTTAAATGCTGTAGAATCTTTGTAACTGCTGTTTGTCTGTGTGTCTGAAGAAGTTACTTTACTTAAAGTGACGAAAACGTGAGAAACATTTTTATTAAATTGACTTTACGTTAAAAGAAAGTGTTTTTTGGGATTAACATCTTTTTCTGCTGGCTACTGTTGGGCCCCTGTTCTGTTTTGGATAGTTAACTACTGCTTATTAGTTGGCATTTATATTTTTGTAACTGAATGAGTTACATAACTGTGAGGGCCATCAAGTGAAGTGCTAATGTAAGAGAAATAAAAGCATACTGACAGTGACTATGTAGAATTTACTATGACAGACATGTTGCTGGTTGTTTTGTTATTCATCAAGGAAAACAATGCTATTTATATGAATAATAAATTATTGCATGACATCAGCTAAAACCTTAGAAATGCTGCAGAAGAAAGGTTGTGACATTGTGACTTGAACAGATTGAGAAATAATTAGTGCTTTTTATTTATTTATTTATTTATTTATTGACACTTGATTACCAGGAAAGCCCTACTGGGTAAAAGTCCATTTTCAGAGGAGGCCCTAGGAGAAAAGATCAAAAGTATTACAAAACATTTTAAAAATAATAATATTACAATTTTCAAAACTAAAACAAAAACATCTGCAGTTCAAATAATTATACAATTTAGTAATAATCTAAAAACATTGTTTAAAAATTGATACAAGTTATATGACAATCATTTAATATTTATAAAAAATGTAAATAGTTCATAGAGAAATTAAAGTAAGTTAGTCTAACACAAACAGGAATTACAATATATTTAGAGAGAATGTTCTTAGCTATGCTAATAGGCATCATTTTTGCATTTCATTAAATATTTTAAAAGTGCTCACACAGGATATGTTTGTAGACATAGTAGCTCGGGTTAGTCTGAGAAAAGATGCTGTTTGTACAGTTTCCAAGGTATGAAAAATTCTTCGTGAAATTTTATGCCACCTCTTTTGTTAGCAACAGCAAGAAATTGGTTCTGATAGAACAAGCACCAAAGATGTTCTTTTGTAGGATTCCTTAGTTTGGCTGCACTGTAATTATAGGAATATATACTAGTGGCTACTCTGACAGGAGAGGCACCCTACTTTACATAGCTGGGTAGGTAAAAGTGTACATTGAGATAGTGAGACAAAAAGAGAGAGTGACAGGCTGAGTTATAGCGCACTATTTACCTGTAAAGGTTGCCTGATTCTATTTTGGAATTTTTACCTTTAATGTGATTAGCACCAAGAGAAAAAAATGTTTTACCAGTTAAAGTATACATCAATTTTTTAACTGCCTGCTCCTTTTGTCTGATACACAAGTTATGACAAGATGGGTACATAATGATATAGTACACTGGAACAAAGACTGAAATATTTTAACTTTAAATTCAGAGCTAAACAAATAATTTTATTGCACAGCTACCTAATCTACATGTATAGCACAAACATATATTGGACAAGAATAGCCATTCCAATTCAGTTGTGTGCTTTAGTAATAAGGACATGCTTTTTGTGGAACATTGCGTACTGACAGGGTAGAGCAACAGTCATGAGTTAAGATGTCATGACTATAATGAGAACTGTCAATATATAGATGATTATGTAAAAGCAGGCTTGAACAGAAAGCTCATTAATAGCTGAGATGTTGTGATTATAATGCGGCCATGTTTATAGCCAAGCATGCACCAGGCACATTATAACATGTAATAATTTGTTTAGATTATGGAATAAGATGTACTGCAATGTAATTTGATAAAAATGTTCATATTTGTCTTGATCTATAACTACATTTTTTAAAAGGTGTTTTTTTTTCAGACTATTGTTGTTGTTGTTTTTCTTTCAGCTTTTCCTGGTTAGGGGTTGCCACAGCGGAACTCCGGTCTGCTAATGATTGGCAGTAGAATTTTACGGTGCCGAGGTGCCAGCCCAATGCCCCACTTTCAACTAAGGCACGCCCAGTCACGCATGTCTTTAGAACACCACTCGACCGTGGGGAGGACATGCAGACTCCACACAGAAGACACTCTACATATGGTTAGCCAAATGGACTTTATTGCTTAAGTTAGCACTTTCTATGGATGGACGGTTACATCTGTAGGACAGGGGTGCTACAATTCATATGCTTCTGAATCTAGATAGTCAAAAGTAGAACCTGAACACCCAATTATCACAGCAATTTCAATATTGTCTGTAAGTCTTGCTAGTGTATGGATGGTCATATGCTCTTTTTCAAAGTGAATATATATACATGCACCAACACCTGACATTCTTGTGATATTTTCATTCAATAAGAAAACACTTATTCCAGCTTTCTGTGTCCCTGTACTCACCTGCTTAACACTGCAGCCTATGCATCACATATGCATACTGTTATACACTGCATGTAATGTAGCAACTTATTTTGTCATGAACATTGTATCCTCAGAGATGTTACGCTACTGTCCAGATATCACATACATGCCAAAATAAGACTCTGAGTGGAGAAAGGTTGCCTGAAAATATTCATTCATTCTTTCTCCAGTACTGTCTTTATTGTATTCCAGGATGCACATGTGCACACACACACACACACACACACACACACACACACACACACACACACACACACACACACACACACACACACACACACACACACACACACACACACACATACACACAAAACACACACACGCGTGCATGGCACTCACATCAGATATTTCTTTTGCTGAAGCTGTGATCAAATGTCTTGTTTAGCTGGATCACTGGTTCATTAAAATGTGTGTTAAAATAAACAGAGACCATTACATCATAAATTTCATATTTGCTCCTTTCTACATTCATGTGTGATCTGAGAGTTAAAATATGTAAGGTTGCAGGGGTGTGGAGAATGCAACAATTATGTTTTTTTCTGTTTTTAAGAGATGGTGTATATTTCAAGATCACACTATAGTGCTGTTTTTAGTTTGTGAGATCATGGCACAGTGGGTAAAATCTGTATATTGTCTTTCTCAATGTTGCATGAGCCACAGTGTGATATTTTTTATATTTGTAGTGGTATACAGATTAATATCCTATCATAACCCCCATCTCTGGAACAAACTTCCTCTACATGTCAAGCATCTTTACCACCTTCAATGTAAACCTAGATAATTAGACGGGCAGCCTCAGATTCCATTTCCCCTGTCTTATCTTTTGTTGAGGCCAGAAAGATATTTTCAATACACTTCATTGACCAGGCTTATAATTATATGTAGACTGATTACCTAGTAGTTATCTATGAACCTATGATCAAAAATCTTATGGAAGAGATATGGCAGTGTCCAGCAGCTGGAGCAAAGCGAGTAAAGGAAGTATTCTACACTGACTGTAGCCAAGACCAGTCCCATTCCATGATCACAAGGTAGAGGGCACTGCAGTAATCAAAATGGAAGGCAGCGTTCCTTGGATCACCATTGCTAAATCCAGTGATGAAGTAAGGTACTTATCTGGACAATAGCTTGAGGAGAAAATTGGAAGTCTTACCACCTAGGCTTTCAGTGTTATGTCTTTCATTAAAAATTATACACAGATCATACTCCCAAGAAACAAATTCCCATCTAGTATCCCCTTAAAAATAAAAAGTTGAGGAAAACAATGTATGGCTGTATTACATCAATGTAGCACTGACAGTGAATACTTTTACTTTCAATGAGCTCCATAAAAGGTTCCATGTATAATGTGAACAGTAATGCCCCCAAAATTAAAACCCAAGGAACCCCTTCACAATAGCATATGGTTACTGGTGGGTTAATGCACAAGACTCCTCAGTGAGCGTTATCTGAAAGGTAAGAGACAAAACATCTGTGAACTGTACAGATTAAAACACTATGGGACTATAGGCAGTCAAACAGGAGACCATGGACCATGGAGTCAAAAGTCATTTACAGATCAAGGAGAACCAGAATTGACTGTAAATGTTTAGCCCTTATGATAAAGAGGTTTCTTACAGCCAGTATGAGAGCAGTCATAGAGCTGAACCTGGATCTAAAACTACACAAACAAGGATTTACAAGGTCATGGAATGTTAAATAGGTTTACATCTGGGTTCATATGTTCATAGGTAAATGCTAGGCAAATCAGTCTGCATCATTTTGCATGCCTAGCTAGGAACCAGACAGTGACCAAAGGTGAGAATCAACTCCTGTGCCTTCTGTCTGTGAGGTAAACACCTGAACTAGTATGTGAACTCCTAAATACATTTGAAATCACTTTACTTATGATTTGAAGATTTAAAATGTGAAGGTCATTCTCAAAATCAAAAAATAGTTTCTTGAAGATGGTGGCAATTAGTGCTGCTTTTAAAATTGTTGGAAAAAGTCCTCAAAGATGATCAATCTGCTAAATAATTGAATCTGGAGTTTCTTTTCAAGATTCAACTAAATCCATACATCTAGAAACCAGGTCACAGTAAGTTGAATATAAAGATGAAAGTCCATTTATGAAAGATTGGATAAGCAATTCACAAAGAAACAATGGGAGGATATATGTATGTCTCCCAAATATGCAACAAAATCTAGAAGATTTAGGATTTTTGCTTTGAAATTTTTACATAGATATTTTTATAGCCCACGCAAACTCCAGAGAATTTTTCCTCAGGTAGACAGCAAATGTTGGAGGTGTGATGGGGCAGAAAGAGGTAATTGGGAACACATTTTTCTGGGAGTATGGTGATTTGATAGACTTTAAGGATTCCCTGGTGAATTCTGAGTGGGCAGATTGATGTGATGAGGGAGATGATTTTTCAGAGCTATGACACAGAATTGGAATTGCCTAGACATGGTAAGGTCTTGCTGTATCTGATTGTGGTGGCTGCCAAAAAATCAATTACTAGAAAATGGAAATCAAAATCTAAACCTACTATACTAGAAGTAGTGAATATAGTAACATAAATAAAACAACTGGAACTGAGATCTTTAAAAAAGAGTAGGAGTAAACTATGTAAGAAAAAAATAGGAATTGTGGGAACAATACATACAGGGGAGGAATGAGGTTTAAAAGAATGCAGGGCTTAAATGAGCTATGTAATGTTTGACTGAAAATGATTGGGTAGATTATAAGTGATGCATAATGTTTGCAACTGGGAGTGTGTCAGCATGGTTTGTGATCTAAAATGCTTGCAACTAGGATTTTGTCTGTGTAGTTTGTTTTCATTTATATAAATGGATGATTGCCTGTGTCATAAGTGATTGTTTAATACAGATGTTTCTTGTTAAAAAAGTTCAGGAATTGAATAATTTGTGTAATGTTGCTTAGGTTATATGATATATAGCAATATATGTGAAATATGTTTGTAAACGTGAACTTAATACAGTTTGATTACTTTTATATATACAATAAAGGTGTTTAATAAAAGAAAAAGAAACTACATTTATGAACTCTTCAACTCAGCCCAGTACAATTCAGGACATTCTATACATGAATACACACACAGTCAGTGTGTCTTGATGAAGACACTACCCAGTTACACAGCCATATTATGCACACAAATTGTGCGGCCTCCTCATATTAAGACTGACTAGGACGGTGTCAGATAATTCACAATTTTTGGTAGAATGTGATAAAGTAGTTAATATGTTTATGACCAGAGGTTATCCCATGTGAATTTTTACTTGACATACAATTGGAGGCAATAATGAAGAGAGAAGGGGGAATCTATTTACCTATTTTGAATGGCAAGAATGGGGGTAAACCTATAGCAGCAAATAGGTCCACATGGTGTAATAAGGTTTTTATTACTACCTATTGTTTGGATACCCCTTATATTACTAATATTATTTTTAAAAAATGGTGGATATTCTTAACTGACCCAGAAATTGTTAAAAAATTGGGGTCCAAACTGAAGGTTAGTTACAGGAAAGACACAACTTTTAAACAATTATTGGAGAGGTGTTCTAAGGCTACTGGTAGGAAAACTAAAACAGGCACCTGCAAGTGTAGAGCCTGTAGGCAATATAAGCACATCCTGGTGGGCGATTGCATTACTATTCAGAAAATGAAATGTACATGTAGAGATTATTACAACTATAACCCTAGTAATGTGATATATGTGGCCCAGTGTAAAGAGTGCCCATGTTTTTTATGTGGGAAAAACCACCAGAAGACTCAGGGAGTCCATGTATGAGCATTTTTTGGACATTAGGAATGGGAAAGTGACAAATGCATTGTTTAAGCATATTTCTGAGTATAATTCCCATTATTTGAGATTTTTTGTTTTAGATTCTATCAAATTTGATATGCAGGGGAAAGTTACAGATGAACATCTTAACGCAAAAGAAACTCAATGGCAGATTAGCTTAAATGCAACAATATATCCTGGATTGAATGAGAGTTATTCACTGGTGCCTATTTTAAAACTTAAACATTTTGAGATTTAGTATTTTCTGTCTAAAATGTTGTTGTTGTTGTTGTGTCTTTTCGGCTTTTCGGTTAGGGGTCGCCACAGCGGAACTCCGTCCGCTAATGTTTGGTAGTGGATTTTTACGTGCCGAGTTACCAGCCCTAATGCACAACCTTCAACGAAGGCACGCCCATTCATGCATGCCTCCACACAGAAGACGCTCTAACTGAGGATCGAACGGGACAACATCTTGCTGTGAGGCGGCAACGCTACCGCAGCACCACTACCGCGGGGTATTTTTTGTCTAAAATGTGATTTTATTAATATGTATATTATATATAGCATTGTTGATTTTTAAATTTTACCTTTAGTTTAGTTATTTTTAGGGTTGTTTAATTAGAAACATCTGATTAAGGAGTTTATTGGTCACATGACCTGGTGCATGTATATGTAAAGAGTGAATGGGAGGGGAAAATATTGTTCTGATGAAGTTCCAACTATTGTGAATGAAAGCACTTAACCTACTGTTTAATAAAGGAGTCAATTTATTGGTTTCATCGTCTTCAGTGGATTGGCTGCATTTTTTAATTTGATACCGTATCTAGCGTGTCACCTTGCAAAATACTATGTGTGCTATCCATGCTGTGCAGACCTGCTGTTTGTACTTTTCTGCACTGTGTACATAATTTATGTGGTACTAATTCTCCAGCACTGCTGTGCCACACAGGGAAAAGGAGAAGAAATGTCCTTCATATAGGTGTGAAGCTAAGCCATCCTTAACTACTTTAGCTGCAGTTCTACTAATCCACAGAAAAACACTCAATTGGCACACTGGTATCAATAAAGGTCAATTTTCCGCAGCAAGAAATCCAGATAGAATATACATTTTGTTGTTTTATTATTAACAGCAACTTGGTATCCACAGATTGAGTGCTTTCATTCCACTCAGGGAACTTCATCAGAATACCAAACCCACGTTACACACATTTTAAATAATGACAGTCATTAACACTCAATTAATTGGCTAACACAGTTAAAGTAGAAGAATCATGCATAACATAGCACTATAAAAGTGGTCTGCTCCTATATAAAAAATGTATAAACACATATTTACCACATAATCAAAAAGCCTCACGAAATCTGTATAAAAAATTAATTTGAAAAAATATAAAAAAATTCATATTAATTCAAAGCTCTTTTCTTTAGAGCAGGAATGATGGAATAATGGCCATTGAACCCAGGGGGAGAGCATGCCTCCATTTTTATCTGCCACATCAGCTCCTTATACTCAAGGGTGGTTTCCTAATCACCACCTCTTTCATATTGTTTTACCTGTTCCAAAACCCAGAACTTGAACCAATATCCTGAACACACTAGGGTATGCTTAAACAGAGCATTAGTTTCTTTCCCCTACTAATGTCATACATGCGTTCGTAAACTTTCTGCCTGAGTTTCCTTTCAATTTTACCTATGTAATATGCCAAACAGGAGGTACAAAATGCTAAGTAGACCACCCCTCTAGAGTTACAATTATAGTAACCTCTAGCTTTTAATTTGCCCACTGAATTCCAATAACACAATTCATTCATTTCTGCTATATATATGGACATTGGGAGCACATACCACATGGGTGGGTACCAGTCCTTCCTTATATAACAGGAATATTCCTAGCCCCTTCAAAATAATTTTTCAGACTGTAACCCCTCCGCAAACTAAATTTCAAATTCCTGGAGAATAAATCCAGTGTGTTTGGCATCCTAGAAAACATCTCCCGGTATCTCAAAACAATTTCCTTCATCTGGGGTGTATATCTATGGTAATCAATAACAAAATAGGTCTCCCTATAACCACTGTTCCCCTGGTTAGATTCCTGAACTACATTAGAAAAAATTCCAGATGTTACACTCATTTGGGCACCACTTACATTAGTTATATTACCTCTTCCATCATCTGCAGATAAAATGGAAAAATATTTGGTCCCCCATCCATTCAGGATATCATCCTTAATGGTCATAACCAGTTCCTCAGGATATCCTCTTTTAATGAACAATTCACCTATGTAGCTTAATTCCTGCACCAAACCCACCCTCAGGGAGGTCATTCGTGCTGCCATAACCATCTGTCCTTTATGTTCCTTTTTTGAAAAAACGGATGTTCACTCCTGAAGTGCAGGTAGAAAATGGGAAAGTATTTTTTATGATACAGGGTTGAAATATATTTCCTAATCTGAAAATCCTTCCTAATTTTGACATCCAAAAAATGCAATTCATTAATTCCTATACTATAGGTGAATTAAAAAAAAATTGGTGGTATGGTTGATGTAATCAATAAAGGCCCTGAGGAATTCTTGGGGTCCTTTCCAGCCAATAAAATGTCATCCAGGTAACAGAAATAGGCTCTAATATTCTCATACATCTCAGAAGTAAACACAAAATGCTATTCCCAATAGAGTAAAACTATATTGACAAACATGGGGGCACAGGAGGCTCCAATGGCCACACTTCCTTTCTGTTTGTAATATTCCCCCTGAAAAAAACAAAAAATTGTTTTTGAGTACTAATTCCATATTTTCTAATACAAGCCTAAACTCCTGAGGAGATAGAAAATCAAAATCAATAATAATTTCCTCAACCCAAGCTAGTCCTGTATCCTTGGGGATAACACTAAACAAATCCTTAACAGCAATGGTTATAAATATATAATCAAGATTGAACTATATATCCCCAAACTTAGCCAAAAAAATCCCAAGAATCAATTTTTATATTTATCCCATAAAAAGGTTTCAACTTGTTGTCTACATAAATGGCTAGGGGTTATGTTTTTGAGCCACCTGAAGGGACTATGGGTCTTAAAGGGGGGTTACATTGGTCCTTGTGAACCTTTGGGATGCCGAAAATACTCAGAGTCACCGGTTTGGGTAGCCAAAAAAATTCAAACAATTGTTTATCTATAGCTCCTTACAGTAGATTATCCTCAAGGCATAAATCCATGTTTCAGTAAGCTAAATTTATTTAATTTTTAGAGACCTCTTGAAATTTTCCATCCCCTTGCAAACTCTCTAGCATTTTACTGCTATACATCCAATCCTCCATAATCACCACTCCACCACCCTTGCCGGGTTTCATAATCCTAAAATGGTAATTTCTGTTTAACTCATAAAAACATTCCCTTTCCTGTTTAGTGAGGTTGTCAGAAAAATTCCTCTTTTTCTTGTTATAATTCACCCTGCAAGATTTACGAATATTGCCCTCAATCAAAGCTTCAAAATTGGAATGAACAGGGTGCGTAGGTGGGTTAAAAATGCTCTTCTTGAGTACGTGGTACATATGTATTTATACGTTTTTTAAATAGAAGCAGACCACTTTTATAGTGCTATGTTATGCATGATTCTTCTGCTTTAACTGTGTTAGCCAATTAATTGAGTGTTAATGACTGTCTTTATTTAAAATGTGTGTAACTTGGGTTTGGTATTCCAAAGAAGTTCTCTGAGTGGAATGAAAGTGCTCAATCTGTGGATACCAAGTTGCTGTTAATAATAAAACAACACTTATATTCTATCTAGATTTCTTGCTGTGGAAAATTGGTCTTTATTGAGGCCAGTGTTCCTACAGAGTGTTTTTCCATGGATTAGTGGTTGTGAATTTCTACACTCCGTTTTTTTCTACCTATTTGTGGTTTATTAGCTGCAATTCTGCTTGGACTTGTACACCTGTTATATTTGTTACACTGGTAAGCCCACTAGGAAGAAGTGACTATATTCAGTGGTAACCTAGAAGAACACTCTGTTTAGCGGCTTTGTCTGAGTCACATGATAAGCAAATGATGACTGAGGGAATCAAACTCAAAGTTACAAGCTGAAGTTTCTTAGCAACGCATAGCCTTAATCCTCTGCTAAATTGCCAATCAGATGGTGTTGCCTCAGTTTACCATATTATAATTTAGCAGTTCTGCACTGCCATGGTACATATTTCTGAAATGTAATGTTGTCTTATGTGGGATCCTTTCATTCACTACATTTCTGTTCATATGTTGGGTTACTCTAGGACTAAAATCCTTGCTATCTCTTGTGGTTCTGTAATTAAGAGAAACACAGCACTATGTACTTCATTGATATTAGGATTCTCTGACAGATGTCCTTCGGTATTATGCTTTTTAAATCTATGCAACAATTTTCTATAAAAGTAACTTCATTGTGAATGAAACTCACAGTGGTCTGCATTACTTACTGCAGGTTTTATTGATAAATAGGAGTCAACTGTTGCACCTTGTCCTTGGCCAAAATGGCCCTTCAGAAAATGGTTAAGGTAGCAGAGAAAATCAATGGAGCCACGCTCCCTGCCAACCAAGAAATATAGCTGTTGTGATGTCTCACTAGGGCCAGCAAGATTATCAGAGACACTACCCACCCTGCCCATGGACTGTTCACCTATTTATCTCCAGGTAAACGCTACCGCAGTATAAGATGCAAACGAGCCAGATACAACAAGACCTTTTTTTCCACAGGCCATCAGACTACTAAACTCATACTAACTCAACACTGTGCTGAACTCTGAACTCTGAAAAGGCTGTTGGAATTTCCATATAACATCACATATTTTTTTGTGCAATAACTTGGTGCAATAATCCTACTGGGATTATCTTAATTCATATTTTTATGCAATCCTAAATGTGCAATAATAATTACTGTGAAAAGTTGCCCTTTCTGTGCAATTTTTATTTATAGTTAGTTTAGGACTCTAAGACATTAATGTGTCATGGTAGTAGTAGCTGTTGTAATACAGATTATCTGTATGTGAAACTGCCTCCAGTTTGAGAAGGAGTAACAAAAGTTCATTCAGTGATGCACAAGTTGTATCGTCTGAATGACAATAAAGTTTACTTTAACTTTGACTTTAAAGGGAGTTCGGTTTAGTATAATGGTTAAGATATTTACATCACAAACACCTAGATACAAGGTTTGATTCCTACCTTTGAAAGGGAAATTGTCTAGGCTTAAAATGGCCCACAAGGGCAGCTAGCCTAGTACTTACCTATGAACCTAAGCTACAGAATGTTATAAGATATAAAGTTTGCTAAATGACTTCTATCATAAGTGATCTTTCAAAAACATTTTCATTTGAATAATAAAAAAATCTAATAGGGTAATGCTGGTCAATCAGATTTGTCTAGGTCAAGTGCTCATTTATTAGACAGATATAATGCAGAAATAGGTCACACAATAGTTTTTCTTGGTGGCTACTCTGCAAGCATATTTCTAGCTACTCTGAGCTATTCTTCTGAGGGGGGTGGCTATATACAATTCTTTTACAACAATTTAGCACTAACCTATTAACTGTGTTCTGTGTCCTCCATACTGGGTTTTACAGAAAATAATTCTGATGGCTGAGGAGACTATAACTAGCAATAACTTTTAGAAAGCTTAGCATTTGTTCTGGTGATCTTCAACCACATAATGTAAACTCTGGCATTTGAACAGAGCTAGTTAATGTTGAAAAAGTACAAACGTAACAATTTTGGCATGTCAGCCCACCACAGGAACAAGTATTTAGTGGTGGCTGCTGAGCAACATGTGATGCAGTTCAAAACTACTTCACTGATAGCACCATTATATCCTAGGGAAATTTTACCAGGTCTGAAAGCTTGCTCTAATTTTAGCTTCATGCCTGATTTTTTTTTCAGAGCTGTAGATTCTGTGCCTTATAAATTACAATACATTAAATAAGAAAAAGTAAATGAAATAAAATAATTAAAGGCCTGTAATAAAAGCCAGCAACTTTATTAAACATGCACATATATATGTTTAATAAAGTTCTTGGTTTTTATTACCGGCATTTAATTATTTTATTTTCAAGTTAGCTCAGTTTTTCTGTTTTTGGTCAAGAAAAAGTAAATGGTTATGCAAGGGGCAGCTAGCCTAGTACTGTGAGGTTATCACAGTATGCAATAGCTAACCCCGTCAGGATGCTGTCATTTGCATGTTCCTGTGGTTTTAAGGACACAGTAGATGTAGTTAATGGTGGTATCACCTGATTGATATAAGACATATCAGGTCTGAAATGGCTTGGCTTAACTTAGAGAATATTGAGAACTCAAAAAGCATAAACATATAAATAAGTAAAAAAAAGTTAGCAGAATACTTACTAGCTCTGAAATTGTAATTTTATTAGCCTTTTTGGGCTGATTTCTATCCCTTTCAACTTTCAGGCTTAAAAACGCGTGTGTTTGCACATTTTTCACATCGTGCAGCACTGCGAGGCTACAGTTAAACTATTCCAGGTGCCAGAAAGTCTGCTCTTCAAATTTTCCCTTAGAACTAGTTGGTTTCTCAGTAGTAGCACTAAAATCTGAACCCCTATGACTAGCACTTGCTCTAGAACCTGCTGGAAAGCACTAGGAAGCCTGAAACTGATAAAAGCACTCAACTCTCCTTGTCAATAAGGAGAAATTAATTGTAGGCACTAAAGAGCCTATAACTGCAAAGTACCTCGCAAAGGTAAGGGGAAAACAGCTCTTATACTTTACAAAAAAAGCACCTAAACAGGCATGTCCAAGGGTCAGCTTCCAGTGATTTCTCCTGTCCACCTGGTGAATCTGGGCATACTGGGGCAATGCGGTGACTGCCTCATGTACACAGACAACCCTCTCCTCCTACCACCCAACACTACAACCTGCGAGAGATGCACTTACATAGCCAAACTGGAAGCAAAGCTCTTTCCAGCCAAGATTGTGCTAGACAGTCAAGAGGAGAAGGTTAACACCTGCACTACACCTCAAGCAATGCATAGCCCTTCAAAACCCACGCCATTAACACCCACACATAGCAACACTAAACTCACATATGCAGAGCCCCTTAACATTAACCTGCCCAAGCAACGAGGACCTCCAAAGCTGAAACGCAAACAAACACCAGTCACAACACCAGTCTGCCACCCAACAACAGCCCCTAAGGCAAGACAATGTACCCAACACTTTGGTCATAGGTGACTCTATAGTCAGGCACACTGATGTCCCACTCACCAGATTGAACAAGGAGAAAATTACAGTCAGCTGCCTGTTGAGTGCCAGGATCTGCCACATAACACATGCACTCAAGTCACTCCACAACAAGTACAAATACGACTCTGTCATTGTCCATTCTGGAGTGAATGACTTGAGACGTGCCTCCCTGGACTACATGAAAAGAGACATGGAAGAGCTCTGGGATCATGTGGCCCAGGCAGGTATGACCCTAGCCCTGAGTAGCATCCTGCCTTCGCCCAGAATGATACCACAGTATAAGGACAAAATGATTGACTTCAACAATTGGCTAAGCTTCTGGTGTCATTCGAAGGGGATCCAGTATCTGTCTGCCTGGGAAGACATGATCGACAAACCACAATGCTTTGCCAGAGATGGTCTGCACCTGTCACCCTGGGATTCAGGTTACTGGCTAAAGCTCTTGCCACCTCTATAGTGCCTTTTTTAGGCAAGGTTCAAAGGACAAAACCACCACCGTAACAGATACAAGCATGCAAAATCTGAAGGTAATGCCACTCAATGCTAGAAGTCTAAACCTCAAAATGCACTCTCTCGAGGCACTCCTAAAAATGGAGAACATCGATATCTGTGCAGTAACTGAGACCTGGTTCAAGGCTCCAGAGAGCACCCCTGCAATACCAGGCTACAACTCTTACCACACTTTTTGGCCACAAAACCAAGACCGAAACACTAAAGGTGGAGGAGTGTTCATCTTCACCAAGGATATTCACACCTCCAGGCTAGTTGCCCAACACAATGCATCTGAAATTCTCCAGGTGCAACTAACACTAGGTAAGACTGCAATCCAAATTGTAGCTTGTTACAGATCCCCCACCATGCCCCAAGATTCTCACTACACCTTTCTAAATATACTGGAAAATATTAAGATACAACCAAACACCCTAATGCTGGGTGATTTCAACTACCCTGCCATTAACTGGGAAAACTACTCGGGTACCAACTCCTTTTCCCATTGGTTCTTAGAATTCATAAATTCCAACGCCCTGGATCAACTAATCCATTTTCCCACCAAGGGCTCCAATATCCTAGACCTGGTCATTACCAACATGGGAGATAGATGCTCCACATCAGTGGTCACCCCCTCATTGGTCAGGTCTGACCATAAGCAAATCACCCTTGACATCCACATCCCACCCCCACCCCCCCAGTAAGGAAACCTCCTTAAAAAACTTCTCCAAAGCCAACTTCATGCTACTGAATTCAGAAGTGACAAACTTCATGACACCCATGCAGATGGGATCTGAAAGTTCGACTGCAGAATCCTACACTAAGGCACTGTATGAGCACATCCACTCGTGCATGAATTGTGCCATCCAAAATAGAACCAAGATGCTCTCCTCCAAAAAAAGGAAGCCAATCTGGTGGTCCCCTGCTATAAACAAACTATACAACAGAAGGAAGAAACTGTTGCAGAAAAGAAGAAAATCCCAGGATGCAAAAAACTCCCTCACCAGCCTCAGTAAGAAGCTGAGATTCCTCATAAAATCCTCAAAAGCTAGTTACAAAAATAAAATTGCGAAAGATTCCAAAGACAACCACAAGGCATTCTATAGTTATGTCAAGATTCTAAATGGCAATGCTCAGATCTTCTCTGAGCTACAACAGAATGGCATTAAATATACTGATCCCAAAGATATTGCCAATATCCTGGCAGATCAATTTAGTGCCAACTTCAACCCTCTCTCACCCCCCTAAAGGGCCCATCTCAGTACCAAAAGATTGCCAAATTCCAGTAATCATGGCCACACAGGTAGAAACCACACTCTCCAAAGCTAAGAATACAGCATCCATGGGACCAGATGACATCCCAGGCTGTGTGCTACATGAACTACAAAATGAACTGGCACCTCACCTAAGTGTCATGTTTAATCATAGCCTCACCACAGGCTTCTTGCCTACTGAGTGGCGCACAGCTACAGTTATCCCACCCCACAAGGGAGGACTACCATCTCATCAGTCTGATGAGCCTCATCTGCAAGGGCATGGAATGCATTATCATGGAACTTATAAACAAAACATTGGCAAACTTCAAACACTGGACCCCACCCAGTTTGGGTTTGTGAAGGGCTGATCTTGTCTCCTGAACCTGATTGATTTCTTTGAAACAGTCTCCAGAGCTGTGGATGAGGGTAAGGTGGTCCACACAGTCTATATGGACCTCGCCAAGGCCTTCGACACCATCCCCCACTCTGGAATCATAGATAAACTTACTAAGCTGGGCATAAATCCCTATGTCACTCGATGGGTTGCCAACTGGCTTACTTGACAGAACCCAGGCTGTAAAAGTAGCCGACTCCAAATCCAGCTTCAGACAAGTGACAAGTGGAGTACCTCAGGGTTCAGTCCTGGGACCACTCTTCTTTGGCATATACTTCTCTGAAGTACAGGCCAACACTAAGGGACTCTGGCTAACAAAGTTCGCAGACGACTGCAAACTGGTAGCCATTATTGAATCCCCAAATGATGTGGATATTCTACAAAAGGGCCTTACAGAAACAGATGTCTGGTGCTGGAGCCATGGTCTCATGCTTAATGCCAAGAAATGTATAGTTATCCCCTTTGGAAAAAAAGCATGTACCCATGAATTACCACAGAGGTGGCAGTACACTAAACATCAAAAGTGTGATGAGTGACTTAGGGACACAGGTGGACAGTGGTCTCACCTTCATTAACCACATCGCCACAACAGTCAGGAAATCCTTCTATGTGGCACACCTCATCACTAAGGGCTTTTCATCCAGAAAAATGGAGGTCATTGTCCCACTGTACTCATCTCTCATTAGACCCATTATAGAGTATAATGTCCCATTTGGTATGTACCTCACAAGACATCTGCAACAGCTGGAAAGGCCACGGAAATACCTCACTAAAAGAATCACAGGCCTAAAGCAGATGCCATATGCTGACCATCTAAAGAAACTGCACCTATAATCTGTGGCATTACATCTACTCAGAGGCGATCTCTGCTTAACATACAATGCCATGTCAAACCCTGAGCTGTTGGACATGCTCCATTTAAAGAAATCCCAATCCCTCAGAGCCACACACTCCAGGGATCTAAACTCTGTCATCACAATGAACAAAACATGCTGGAGGGATAGGTTCTTGACCCAGAGACTCCCTATACTCAGGAATAGACTGCCCATACATGTCAAGCAGAGCGCCTCCTTGGTGGCCCTCTTCAAAAGGAACCTTGATGATTGGATGGGAGATAGGAGATTCACCCTGGGGATCATGTCAGTCGTCCTGCTAGACAGGGGTCCAGGGAAGTAAATATTGTGGGAAGAAATATCCAGGGAATTGTTATGGCTAGGCTTGTATAGGCCCTATGGCCGATAGCCTAGTACCAACCTATGAACCTATAATGATTAAATTCTTGAAAACAATGCATACTCAAAGAAAAATAAAACAAAATGCCAAAATAAGTAGTGAAATCTGATGAACAGAGCATTAGTTGTTGTGTCTTTTGACTTTTCCCGGTTAGGGGTCGCCACAGCAGAACTCCAGTCCGTTAATGATTGGCAGTAGATTTTTACGTGCCGAGTTGCCAGCCCTGATGCACAACATTCAATGAAGGTATGCCCATTCATGCATGTCTCCACACAGAAGACGCTTTAGCTGAGAATCGAACAGGACAAAGTCTTACTGTGAGGCGGCAATGCTAAGCTGACTGGCATTAGGTCCTAAGGCTACTGAATGTCACACAATAAATTGTGCAATTTAACTACAGTCATCACATTGCCCTTGAAAAAAAAGAACTAACATAATTGGAGGGAATATTTATATATATATATATATATATATATATATATATATATATATATATATAAATCTACCTGATATTGTCAAAATCGCACAAACATCAAATCTCACACCGCCAACACTCACAATATCAAATCCACACTTCTTTGAACCACCAAAACTACAAAGACCTTCCCATGGTACGTAACCACTTAGCCAAAAACTAAAAAACCTAAATCACACCATCCCTAACTGAAGAAAGTGGGGGGCTGCACACCCCACACTCCCTCTAACTAAATATACCAACTCTGAGATCACACTACAGTTGGGAAAAGGGCAAAATTCAACATCTCGCACAACCAGTTACTTACCATGGGAAAATCTTCCTAGTTCTGGTGGTTCAATGAAGTGCATTTCAATATTCTGTAGGGCGACAAAGTGAGATTCAATGATCTGGCAGTTTGACAAACTCAGGTAGATCCATATATATATATATATATATATATATATATATATATATATACATACACACATATATATGGGTCCCATTTCATTCGTCGAATTTATGTTTTAAAGAATGCTAAATGACCAATACCATTTTGTCGAATGTGCACTATTCCAAAAGCTGACTATGCCAAATGCCGTTTAAGCAAAACAGGTAACGTGATGCTAGTGGTATGAGATGTTCAGGTAAAAGTATACAATGTCTATGTACCTTCTCGTACTATGTACTTGTTCTGTGGAATGGCAGATTTGATGGTAGGTGTAGAAATATTCAGGATGTGGACAGTTATTTTCACGGTCCTCATAGCTTTAATTGGATATCACACTACAGTAAGGATCAGAAAATGTGCCCTTGTTTTTACTGTAGTGTGATCTCGGAGTTGGTATATATAGTTTGTGGGGAGGGCACAGCCCCTACATGGGGGTGAAGTTAGGCATGCCCCCCTGCAAAAATGCTAGGGAATGTGTGTTTGTGTTTGTATTTTTTTAGTAGTAGGTATTTTGGTGTTTTGAAGTTCACTATAGTCAACTTTTGGAACAGTGCACAATCAACAAAGTGGTGTCGGTTAGTTAACATTCGGTAAAACGTAAATTCATAGGTTCATACAATGAATGAAATGGGACCCATTTCAAAAAAGTACTTTAATGGAGTTTGGTAGTCCTTTTTAAAGTAATGGTATATATCAAAAATGGATTGCTTATTTTCTTTTGCAGGCAGGTAATTAATTAATCATAGTAGTAAGTAGTTAATTAAATATATTGTTTATTGGTATTTGTTAATGATATCTTAGGATTCATTCATGTGTTTATGTATACTCTACTGCTTTTGTTGTCAAATCTTCAACTAAATATTGCTGTCACATGTAATTTATCTATCTGCATATTTCATGTTTTGCTTGCCTTTTTGTTGTTGGTAAGGCCCACTAGCAGAAATTTGAATTTGTTTTTATTGGTGACACAGGAATCTTCGCCCAAGTAAATTGACTTATTCAAAGTCATGCAGAACACAACTGGAGATCACAATAAGTATTTATTTATTTATTTACTTACATACTTATTTATTTATATTTGTTATCAGGGGTAGATCACTGATCCACATGGGCATTTTCAGACTTAGCCTAGGAGCACACTGTGGTTAAATAACTTGCTTAGTATTATAAACGTACTTTATGGAATTATGAAAACAATAACTGCTTTGTGAATGGTTTACACAGGAAATGGAATTAGTTGGCCAACATCAGGAAATTTGCCTTTTCCCCCATTGTAGTGTGATCTCGGAGTTGATATATATATATATATATATATATATATATATATATATATATATATATATATATATATATATATATATGGATCTACCTTACTAGATTGACATGTTAAAACAGCGAAAACGACTTTACTGATGCCAGAAGATCGACAAGCAGAAGACCGACGGAGGAAGACACCGACGCTGAGAACACTGCGATGGGGAAAGGATGTGTAAGTATGCGGTAGTGATGGACGTTAGGGTGCGAGTAAGGTAAGTGTGTGATGTTGACGGTGTGTAGGGGTAGGGGTGGGATAAGTGAGTTAGGGTTAGGGCACGGGTTAGGTAAGGGTGCGAGTAAGGTAAGTGTGCGATGTTGACGGTGTGTAGGGGTAGGGGTGGGATAAGTGAGTTAGGGTTAGGTGAGGGTGCGAGTAAGGTAAGTGTGCGATGTTGACGGTGTGTAGGGGTAGGGGTGGGATAAGTGAGTTAGGGTTAGGACGCGGGTTAGGTGAGTGTGCGATAGTGACGGACCTTAGGGTAAGGGTTTGGGTTAGGGTTGTAGATAGTTGTGTATGTATGGGTTAGTGTTGGTTTGTAAGGATTTTGGTGTGCTTGTGTTGTGTGTGTGGGTTTTGGATAGGGGATTTGTTTTGTTTGTTGGTATGATGTGTCGGGTGTTTGCGGTGTCGTGTTTGTGAACTGTCGATCTTCTGGCGTCGGTGAAGTCGTTTTCGCTGTTTTAACATGTCGATCTAATAAGGTAGATCCATATATATATATATATATATATATATATATATATATATATATACATATATACATATATATATATATATATATATATATATATATATATATATATATATATATATATATGTAGGGGGGTTAGTGTGTGTGACAGTCAAAATGTTGGTGAACTAATTCTATTCCCTGTGTAAACCATTCACCAATGTGAATGTTTGCTGTTTTGGATTCGATTAACAGATGTTCGCTGAGTTGAACCTTTGATTATATGATATAGACCTGAATCCGTATATGAGGTGCAACAGTAGCATAGCTAGTTTTTTTACTACACTTGGGTTTTCTAAATTATTTGTTAAGACTGTCACTCAACTCAAAATTACAGGCTGATAAGAGTTCTAAACTGTCAGTTGTACTCTGTTGTTTCTTTTGCAAAGTCATCAACATCTAATTAATAAGCACAGGGTTCTGACAGCTGAACACTTAATAACAGGAATTTATAGCCATGATTTATACCATACACACTATTTTCCACCATTTATAGATCAAAATCTGATAATGCCTTTGCAAACTTGAGCAGGTTTCTGCTTACAGATTCCTGTATATACACTTGTGAATAATGCCAGCATTTAGCTATGTGAAAGTGTCTTAGTCATCTACAAATGACAGAATTTGTGTCATTTGAATCATAAAGTTTGAATCTCAAAGTGCTGTATTCCTCTGGAGCATAAGGTCTATAAAGGATCTCTATTAAAGATTTTGAGATTTTGAGTTGTACACTTTACATTGATGGTCAGGTTTGGTGCACCTACACATGGGATTTAGTGACATCTTACGAAGCTGAAATGCATTACCACCCAATATGTATCTGAGTCTGACTGATCTCCAGGGCACTCTATTGTAAGCCCAACAGCACAGGTAAAAATTAAGTTTCATAGAATTTGAAACAGCTTTTTCAGAGCTTGGCTGCCATCTATACTAACAGTTTATTCCATGATGTACGGAATGTTGGGTCTCTGATATTGTTACAGAGCAAGGCAGACATATTTGGGATGTCCAGCCCACACATACCCATCTCTCATACAAATTATGTAAACTAAAGAGAGAAGTCTGAAAGTGTATTATTTCTAAACTAACACAATTATGTGATCATTTCTAGCTTACAATGTCCATCATAAGCCTGACACACCAGTGTTATCTAGGACAGCAAGGAAACTGCTCACACCTTCCACCCTAGAAAAGGAGAGGCAGATGTCAACTGCCTGTACTTCTTCCTCTGGTTGGCCCTGTAGTGACTGGGTCAATATATGAACCTGGTTAACTAACAATAATTGTAGAAACTCCATTCCCATGGCAGCAGCCTGGCAAAAAACGTTACAAACCTCATAACAATGATGTGAAATGATAGACAGCACTATAACTGAGTCCAGTTGTGTCAGTCACCTTCTCATCAAACCTCACACCATTGACTTCCTTTAAAAATACAGAAATATGGTGTACCCCCTCCACCCCCTCATCTCTATAAATACTAACTCTGAGATCGCTTAACAGTGGGGAAAAGGAGAAACTTCCATAGACCCAGCATTCCACAATCTAGTACATACAAATTGCTCTCTTTCAATCTACCTGTACTTTGACAAAAATGCATTAGTCTAGTTGAAACTGACCAACAATTAAACTGACGAGTGAGTGATTTTATATATATATATATATATATATATATATATATATATATATATATATATATATATATATGTATATATAGTGTGTGTGTGTGTGTGTTTATCATTGAAAGGTATAGAAGTGTCTTGCACCCTAATGTGATAGTCACCATCCCTTAAAAGTACACTGCCATAGAATATCATGTACATTAACTCATATACATGTTCATCTATTCACTATAATTATATTAATATGCTTGATCCATGAAATGAACACATACTGTGTTACTCCATTAGAATTTTGGCTATTCCAGTGCATCAGGTCCTTAATATGCACTCTTTATATAGAGGTCAGCAGAACAAGGTAAAGACCTTAGTAGCAGAGTTGTTAACAGGCTTCCAGAATGCTTGACTATGATCTAAAGTTTAGACTCTATATACATTAATGTAAGCCGATTTACTGCTTCAGTTAATATACTATAAACTTTAAAGCAGTTTGGCAATTAATAAGATGACAAAAAAGCATGCAACCGATAATATCTATTGGGAAACAATTAAAAATTCAATACAGTTCCACCAGTTTTTGTGCTTTGTCTGTAGTATTTTCAGTATGAAAATAAATGCTGCTACTTTTGACTTATTCAGTTTGAATGGCCTTCCAGGTCATCAAGATATGTTTAAGCTTTACCAGTCTGTTCTTCAAATCCATACTTTTAGTCAGTTTTGTACTGATGTTCTGCTAAATATAGCTTCAGCCAAAAAATGTATTTTCAGAATATCTTGAATCAATGAAATTAGAGTCAACATTCTAATGAAAATACCCACCAATATGTTATCACATTTCTAGTTTTATTTTGCATCTCCTTATTTCAACCCTTCAAAATCAGACAAATACTGCAGGTTGATTTTTGGGCTTTTACCACTTAGCATAGGTAATCCTTTTGTAGGTCATTATTTTTAAATGACTATTGCATTTTTCTTAAAACTAGGGTTTCTCATAAAAAAATGTTTTCATATGAAATTTCAAGTTACCACTTTTTTCTGGGAAACTACTTTCAGATTAATGTTGCAGCTTGCTCCCAAATGAACATTTTATGAAACTTCAAAAATAAAACAAACTACCCAAAAAGGGTAAAACTAGTAAAAAGTGAACAAAACAGATGAGAAATCCACTGGAAAAAATTAATCAAATGCTCTTACAACAACTAAAGTTGTTGTAAACGCATTTGATTAAATTTGTCCAGTGGATTTCTCATCCGTTTTGTTCACATTTTATGAAACTTTACCACAATCCAAACTTCTTTGTACTGACCACTCCTTTTCTGTTTTTGCGCCCAAACGCAGGCAGTCCCTTCCTCCTCACTTAAAAGAAAACTCCTATTTTGCCACTTTCAAAGGACACTTTCATCAAAAATCTGACTGCAAGTGCCTTTCCACTAAACATATCACCTACCTCCCTCCTCATCTACATCACTTCTGCTTTGTCCCTCTGTTCTCACCTGCTTCTTCCTCTCATAATTATTAATAAACTTAATCCACATTTGTTCTACTCTGTTAATAATATTTACATATTGTTTTGATTGGGATTCATCGCCTTCTCTGATTACTCCATGTTTGTGAATTTCTTCAGTTTTTTTTTTTATGAAATTCTTCACCAAAGCTGTTCCTGCAAATTGCCTTTTATGATCAGTATATCACCCTGGTAAACTAAATAAATATGATGTAAATCCTGATGTCTATTATGTCTCAAGCTAGCCATCAAAACCAGAAATGCATCTTTGCTTACTTTGACTATTCATTTGATCCAGAGACAATCCCACTGAATGAGAAATTGCATATTTTGATTCAAGTAAGTTTTTTTTCTCAGATTTTTCTAAAGCCTTCAAATAATTGGCTTTCGGCATACACCTTTGGCTTCAAATTGTATCATAAATTTACGCATACCAGAAATTATTTCATAGCTTTTGCTTGTTCTGCTCATCACTAATTCACCAGTGTGTTAGATTGCCTATTTAAATCATTATCATTTTACAACTTCTACAACAAGCTCTCACTGTAGTTAAAAAATCAGAAATATCTTGAACTTTTTCTTGACCAAACGTTATTCTTCCTTCCTTCCTCAGATAGAACAGCAAATCAATAAAGTACTCGTTCAACTCAAGGTTCCATATAAGCCAGGAGCAGTTCATGCTATAGGACTGCAGCCCCCAACCTGTAAAAAGAATAAGATAAATTCCCCCACTGTAGAAAATAAAACATAAAATAACAAAAAAATGTGTGAGTCCCAGAACTCCACACATGCGTGCTTAATTTCTGAACTCCAGACTGCTCTGTTAGGCAGTCCGGATAGGGAAGGCAAGGAACTCCACCCTGCCAGCCCAGAAGTCTGTGTGGTGACAACTACACAGACCAGAAAAACACCAAACTACATCACCCGCAGGCTCCAGCCTACTCACATCAAGACTCAGTACAGCCTGTGTGGGCTGAGTGCATGTTACAAAGGACTTAGCAAGTCCTGCTGTGTGTGTGTGTGTGTGTGTGTGTGTGTGTGTGTGTGTGTGTGTGTGTGTGTGTGTGTGTGTAATGCCCCAGTTGCTACATGGTGGTGGGTAGAAAATAAGGCTTGAACCCTGTATCTTGGGAACAAGGGGCAAGAGCCTATATTCCCTACCCACCACCATTTATAAAACCTTTGCAGATTTTTGCCTCATATTTGAATGCCAATCTATCATGTGTGGTCCATTACCTGTGCAGTAATCCTTTAAGCAATGTATCTTGAGCTTGTTTCTTGTTTGCTTTTCATTTTTTACTTTGATCATGTTTTCCCCATGAATCAAGTAGATAGTTGTCAGGCAGCAGGTCTTTTTTGGATAAGAAATATTTTTACAAGTGGGGGTATCACAGAGATTGCTACTTTCAGCATGTTACTTGGTACTTTAATAAAGCTGAATATAAATTATAATTAGAACTGCAGTGCAAAGAGAAGTGGTTTGAGTTGAGTGCTGCTTGTTTTTCTTATACTTGATTTTGACTGGCATTCCAGTAATCTATTCAAAAAGTAATTTATTTATTTTTTCATGCCTCACAACCTTTTTGTTTCCATCTAGATATTAAGTAAGCTGTCATGCAGCCAATGCATTGAAATATTTTTTTTCTTCTACACTTCATTTTGTCTTGATTGGACTCTCATAATGAAGGTTTGGCACCCAAGGCAGCGTATTTAATTAAAGTTACAGTTTTTGTGGTTTTGAGCATAGCTTCTCCCCTTTCTAGTTGGCCACACCCCTTCCCATTGACCCCACCCATTCACCTGTCTCCTGCAGCCCCCCCCCTTTGATTTGAAGTCACCAGCTGCCACTGATATAAGCCCTCTCCCCCTTGTTACCAATATGCACCTCCTATACTATCATTACAATGCTCTCAGAAAACTGATAGGTTTATAGGTTTATACAGTAGGTGTATACTAGGCTAATGATCACTAGGGCCTTTATAAGCCTAGCCATGCAACCCACATTTATCCCATGAGTTTCTGTGCCTTAGATGTTATTCTAAAGGGGGTATGTTAGCTAGGACATCATTTAGTGGCTGTCTCAGTCCATCAGAGACATAGTACCAGACCTAGGGTGAATTTTTAATTTCCTATCCATGGGTCCAGGTTATGCTTGAATAGAGTTAGGGAAAGGCTCTGCTTCACATGGATGGGAAGTCTATTCCAGAGAATGAGAATTCTTTGAGATACATACCTGTCCCCCCAACATGTCCTATTTATGTTGTAAACAAAGTTTAGGTCCTTAGATCTTGTAGTCCTGATGCTCTTTATTCTGCAGATATACAAAAGGTCCATCAGAGCGGGGTCCAAGGATGTCATTTATGCCAGGCATAGATTACCTGTCAGCAGTCTGGAGGAAACAGAGTACAAAGCTAGGGCTTTGAGGCAATCTCTATAGGATATTGTATTTACAACCTATATTCTTTTTGTGATGAACCTCTGTGAACATTCCAGTTGTTGCATTTGCCTGGTCAGGTACATATAGAAGGGGGCATTATACTCAATGATGGGTGTGATGAGGACTGAATCCAGTGGCACAATGACTAACCTGGACCTAGATCTCATGCCCTTACTTATAAGTTAAGAGATATAGAATGACTTTCTTTCTAACTTTGACATATGCTGTTTGAAGGCCAAGTTGCTATCTACATGCATCCCCAAATCCCTAACTACTGTGTCTACTCTTAGGAGTGTTTTATTGTTGAGGTAGTTTTTTTACAGTGGATGACTTCCCAAAAGATACTATTATGTATTTCTTTGTATTGAGTTTTAAGTCATTGCTTTGACACCAGTCATTTGTTTGCATTAGACCTTCCAGTAAGCTATCAGTATGTTGTGGGGATTCTATGATTGCTCTTAGTTTGTAGTTGGCTGCAAACTTGGTCAGCCAGTGGCCCTTGACATTGGCCTTGACTTCTGAGAAGTAGATGCCAAAGAGGAACAGATGTGGCACAGAACCCTGAGGGACTCTGCTAGTTACTGGTCTTCCTGTGAGATGGTCTGTCCGATCTTACCTTCTTGGGTCCTGTTTTTAAGTAGTATATCCAGTATGTTACACAGAGGTTTGTGCCTAATTCTGTAAGTTTAGCTGTAATACCCGAATGGGGAACTGTATCAAATGCCTTAGCCAGTTCAATGTAGGCAGTATGCAATGTATTGTCCTCACCCATTGCCTTGGTGACCTTCTCAAAGTAGTCCATCAAGTTTGATAGGCATTACCTGCCTTTGATGAAACCAAACTTAGTGAGGTGCAATGTCTGAAGGTTTCCTATGTCACTGCTAATCATTTCCATGATAATTCTTTTCATAGTTTTGCATATGAGACTAGTCAGACAAATGGATTTGTGGTTCCTAGGATATGCTGATTGTCCTCCCTTGTGCAGAGGGGTGACTGCTGCAGTCCTCCATTCGTGTGGCACAAAGCCTCTTCAGAGACTGTACTGACTGAATACAAACTCCAGTTGCCCTTTTAGGTCATATTTCAGGGTACTTAGGAGGCATCCTGGGATATTATCGGAGCCCACTAAAGCTATATTTTTGGCCTTAGAGTGCATAGCTATGACCTCTTCCCTATTGATAGTTGGAAGGGTTTTGTTAAATATTTCCTGGAAGTGGATGGGGGTGAGTGGGGGGTACAGTTAAAACTGAATTTGTTGATAAGTACATTTGCTATATCTCCTGGCTTCGTGAACATGACTCCATTTACAACCAGTCTGGCAAACTGTTGTGTGCTGCTTTGAGGTTTCTGACATAACATGTTTCTGACATAGGGGTAACAACTGATCACAATCTTAATTTTGACATTCATATCAACCTACCTATCAAATCAGTTAATAGAAAACTTGGTTCTCTGTACAGAATTAAACCCTTTCTTACTCCCTCAGCCAGGACTACTATTGCCCAAACTCACCTAATCTCTACCCTCCTCTATGCCTCACCAATTTATACAAACCTCTCCAAAAGTAATATAAATACGTTGGCAACATCTTATAATAACATAGCCAGATTTGCCACTGATGCCCCATTTCGTACCCACCACTGCAAAAATCTCAAACTTCTCGGATGGTTAGAACTGCAAAGCCAGTTTCTTTTTCAGCAACTCATAATCATTCACAAGATACTGCATCATCCCTCAAATACTCCCATACTCAGAAACCTTATTAGCCCTTATCAAAATCTTTTAACCTTACGATCTGCCAACAGAGTACTTGTCTCTACCCTAAAATCCAACAACAATTCTGGGGACTGCCTATTTACTAACTCGATTGGTAACCCTTGGAACAAGCTTCCAAGAGAACTAACATCCCTGACATCCACTCCTCTTTTCAAAAAACAACTTAAAACATTGCTAAAATCACAATGGCTATGTCCATTCTCAAACCCTGACTGACACTGTCTCCTTTTGGCTTCGCATTTTTAAGTCTATAGTTCTGGATTCCTCTTGCTTTGTTTCTTTCCCTTTTTTAACTATTCCTAAAGAATTTTTGTTAGCTCATGCAACAACTCTCTACCAATGTTATTTTATTCCCTACGACTGTACTTGCAAAGAATATGTATATTAAGTATGTTTAAAGTTTAAGTTGAGTCTTAATAGTCAAAAATCCTTTTTAATTATGTTTGCAAAATTTCTTTATTGTATTTGGAGCTTTTCTCCCTGGGCCTCCGCTAAAAATGGACATATATCCAGTCGGACTTTCCCGGTCAACAAATGTAAAATAAAATAAATAAATAAAATAACTAAAAAAGATTATGGTTGTTCTTGGGCTGGGAAGCTATTTTTACCTCAGAACTGTCCTTCTTGGACTTAAATACCCTTCTTAGTTGCCTATTTAGTTTGACAAGAGTGTTTTTATCTTTTTTTGGGTGTTATTGTTCCTAATTTTAGATGTGACTTTTTTTTCTTTTGTTGTACAACCTGTTTAATTTTGGATTCCACTAGCGTGGTTTGTTTTGGACTTACTTCTGGTAGGTACAGCAGCCTCTATGCTACCATTGATATGGTTGAACAGAGTTTCTGTGAACAATTCCACATAAGCTGCTGTATTATTTGGGTTTGAAGGGGCTTGGAATTGTGAGAGGTTATTGCTTAATAAAAGGTAGCTTGCCTTGGAATAGTTCCTAACTGTTACAGGGTTTGCTGGGATTGCAGAACTGATTTTTATTTCAAAGGAGACTGGTTTGTGGTCCAGCCTTACCTGAGAGGACATGACACTTGGTGGGGGGTGCAACATTCTCCTATATTTATGAGTACCAGGTCCAATATGTTTGTTATCTGTAGTAGGCATATGCACTGCCCGATTAGGGGTGTTTGTGTTTACAAAACCAAGGAATGTCTGTGCCTGCAAATTTTGGGTTATCTAGGGTTCCCAGTCGATTGTGGGGTAATTAAAGTCCCCCATGAATATGGTGTTTGGTTGGATGGTGAATGTCTTAAATATTACAAAAGCCAAAAAACAAACTTCTTGGACTGGCACACCTGAGCCAAAATAACAAACATCATTGCCTTAAAATTAATGTATCTGTCTTCCTCTATTGCAGTAGTCTCATTCCTATTAAACACATTTGAATGCAAATTGATAAACGACCACTTCTGCCTACCCCTAAAGAATCTGCTGTACTTTGTTAATTTCCAGTTAACCTGAAGGCACAACATCAGCATGCTGTGATTAAGACCCACTTTTACATTTTCTACAGCTAGTAAATCATTTGTCAGGTTAACTCCCACAAACTGCAAAATGATTTCACAAGAAATTAGAGCACATCATAGTTTACATCCCTTTAGAAATCACTTAACAGCCACCGTATACAATCACTTCAATGTTGTTGCTTCATCTTCGACATAACAGGTTAAATCCTATCCCTCACCATTTATCAGCTAATATTTCCTATAGCTTGACCTTCTTTTCTCCTTAATATATACCGGGGGTTGTTAATTAATTCTTCTTTTCATTCTTCCCGTTTACTTCAAGCTCACAGTCCATCTTGGTCTTTATGTTTCGTTCTTTAATCCTATTGATCTATTTTGCCTACTTCTCTCTCCTCCTTAAATATCTGAAGCTTCACAAAACTATTTATATTTTTATTGTGTTGATATATTTACAACTGTCTGCTACTGCTGAAATATGTTCTTATTGCCCAATGGTCAATGTGATTGTTGAATATTTTTATGTAAAATACGTAGTAATTGTGTTTGTATACCTTTGTTGGTATATTTAGATTGTTATATATGCCAATCTAATGCCATTGCAATTTCTGCTTATAGCACAGTGGGCCCAGGTTGTATTTAAAAAGGACTCAAAGACCATTGTAGTTACCATCTTAACAAATGTGGAAATCAAAACATAAAAATGACTATTAAATGAACAAATACTTAATTGAGAATCCAAATGACATAAACTTTTTGTCAGACCATACCATATTGCTTTGTGATGAATCAGAGTTTTCTGCTGCAGATGGAAATAATTGTAATATATTTAGAAGTCCATTGGGCAAAGGTTCCAAGACAGTATTAATCTCACAAACAAATTCAGAAGTCTTCCCTGACAAGGTAACCAGTTCATGATTAGAAAGGGATGGTGTATGTGGCCTGCTTAGCCTTTGGCAACTTATTTAGTACAGTACAGGACTACATGAAAGTTTAGGGACCATGGATCCTGGGGTCAGCAGAATAGATAAAAATGCTAGGTAGAGAGTAGGACACTGACATTTACAATAAATGGAATTCGGTCGCATTAAAAATTTTAATGTCTGGAGCACTCAAAAAATCAGTATTAGAGCTGATCCGTTCTACTTCTGAAGGCCTGTATAAAAAAAAAATCCTTTTTGCCAATGGCATACAGTTAAAAAGGAACAGTGATTAAAATAAGGCAAAGAAGACATGACAAGAGCCTCTACAAGGCTGGAGGAAGGAAGAACTATTCAGGGGATTAAATTCAATGAAAAATGCACAATAGTGCAGCGGTGAAGTGGTTCTCAGGAATGTGGCACACAGCTGCACATAGTGGGTTTAGATGTGTCAATAAAAGATGAAGGGGACCTGGAAGTAATCACATCAGAAAAAATAAAAGTAGGAAAGCAGCAGTGAAGGCTGATAAATACTAGGATGCACTCACTGGTATGAAAAGTGAGCTTTTAAATTTTTATCCAAGTTTTAAACTGCTTATAATATCTCTCTAGTCTATAGCATGTAATTATGGAAATGTCATCTGTTTATTCACAGACAAGATAGAAGTAGTACAAAGGAAGGCAATAAAACTGGCATGTGATCGGTATCACAAGCCCCATAAAATGACTAAAGAGTTTAATTTGTGTGGTCCTAAGGAAAGGTAGGAAAGGCTATATTTTAAAAAAAAACTTTTAAATACGTGTAGAAACTCTATAATGTCTGAACAGGTATCAAAGCAAAAACAGTACAGTGTGATTATACAGTGTGGAGAGGTAATAGGAGATGCAGAAAATATAATTTTGTGTACATAGTGGTTAACGATCAAATAATTTTCTTGAAGCAGAGGTCCTGTCAAGGACAATGACAGAATTCAGAAGGCACAGAATAAGTGTAATTATACTTTTGCAGACTCAGTGGAGATGAGTAAGCAGTTAGCAGACCCTGTGACGTAGTCATTACAAACTGAACAGATTAAGTGGGCCATACAATCCTAATACTCCCATCAACATTTGTGATTCTTTGTTCCCTTACAGCCTATGGTTCTTTACAGTTTCCCCTGATAACACCTGCCTTTGAAAGTGTGGATGAATATCACTTCAAGCATCTTCGTTTATCATTGTTGAATTTCATGTCACTATGGGTATTACAGTGACTGCTAATGTCACCAAATTTATCTTAGAAGACAATTGTAAAAATACAGAGTAAGCAAGCTGTCATATTCTGTAAAGTATACCAACAAGGAGTAAACCTCAGGGACTGGACACTAGAGCAGTGTAAGTTCAACGTGGCGGAGTCCTGCTGAGTGAACCCAACGTTAACGCCCACAGTAAACTGTATTCCAGTAATTACAGACAATAAGAAACTAAAGCGGAATTAGAGCTGTAAATGTATTATTTACTGTCATACAGCCTGCCCACATGTTGTTAAGGATAGTATATTGTTGCTAAACATTTTTTCTATTAAATTCATTTCGCCAGCGTGGTCATTGGACATGAGAGTGTTGTGGCGTACAGCCTTCTGCAGAGGCTTGAAATGTTGATGTGTTGAATAGCATAGAACCTCTCCCAGGCATGAGCACAGGTTTTACAGCCTTGTGTGATAGTAGTGATGGCAGTGGAAGAGATGTCTGTAAGCTGGATTATCATATGTAATGCTTAGCCCTTGGTCACATCCATATCATCACATACAAAATGCTGTAACATGTTTTGTCCATGTGCTCCTGCAAATCCCTGAAACAGTAGCTGAAGTCAAACTTTTTTATGTACATCTGCTTAACAGACAGTATGTCATGCCCACTGTGTTACTGAAGGTGATCTGCAGTTATAAAGTGTTGGAAGTGTCAGGTGTCTAATAAGGAACTTTACATATTTAGGATTTCCTTTCAGAAAATGGCAACAGAATATAAAGCTGTTTACTCTGGTTTTAGCTTGCTGAGCTTGTTTTTAACCGAGCTGAACAACAAACAGGGTGTTTAGCTTTAGCCCCAAGCAGAGGGAGAGTGTGAGAAGATGCTGCTGGGAGATGTAGTCTTGGTACAAACTGGAGAGGTGAGGGATGCCCGAGTAAAGACTGCTGCATTAGCAACATGGTGGCACTTGGCTGTTTTGCTGCATCTCTGCATTGTAGGCATGTTCCAGGACGAACAGTACTTTTATTTGGTGTACATTTTTGATCAACATGCATACCAAATGTGTGACTAGACTGAAGTTTCTTATCTGTAATCGGGCCTCTCATTGCTGAGGGAAATGATTGCTCTGAATGTACTGCAAAAGTAGATTTTTGGAGAAAATGTTAGTTTTTTTGTACATTTTATACTCTATATACTTTTTGCAAGTTCACCTTTTTTATCTTATACCTATTCAGGATTCATAGATTACTACTAGGCTAACTACCCTTGCAGGCCATTTAAAGCCTAGCCAATTACCCCATGTGAGAATCAAACCCTGCACCTTGTGTCTGTAAGGTAAACACCTTAACCATTATGCCAAATCCCATCCCAGGAAAGAATTCTCTGCATTTGATTGTAAGACAATGTTTTTGTTAGGGAAGTAAACAGTCCTGATGTGCATATCTTCTAACCATTAATTATATTCAGGTCATTACTTGAGGTCTTGAATATTGATTCCCCCAAATATTTACAGCCATTGCATTTTATGATCAAACAGTGCTGGTTTGTTCAGGACTTTTGTATTTTGTGTGTGTGTGTGAAAATTAAATCTTAAAGAACGTGTGTGTCAGCTACTTGGGGCAGGAACATAAAGCACTGGGCTCACAGAGAGGGTGCTGGAGGACTTGGCCTGGACACTAGGTTGAGGACCTAACTCTACAGCTGTACTAGTGGGGAGTCTTATTTGGACCTGGAGGGAGACAGATACAGACATCCAGACCCCAGGCTGATTGTGTTCCCTGTGTACTCATAGGGCAAATTGCACTTGATGCAGAGAGGTCTGGATCTGGAAATACTGAGTGTTTTCATTTACATTCCAAGTGCACGTGCCTCTCTAGTGTCAATGATGAGGATTCAGGCTCCTTGATTACTGGCCCAGCATAGGGACGTCACATATTGGTGGGTATCACATTACTGGTTGGCAGTTGAGAGATTATCACATGCTCATATATTGTTGAGCAGTGGTGTGGATATTAATTGAACTCCTGTAGCCTGTAAGCAGTGGTCACTAAAGAAGGTGATATTTTTGATAGTTTTATTCATATATTTGAAAGAGTACGCAAACAGTATAATGTTGACCAAGGGCTCTAAGTACAGTCCCTGGCCCCCTTACTCCATGGTAAAGCTTTAACTGCTGTTTCTAAATTGTCTGATACTGATTGATTAGATTATGATAAAGTTAAACACTGTTTATTATAATGTTTTAACTTAACACCTGAAGCTTACAGAAAAAAGTTTTGTGAGCATAGACGCAAGGGAGATGAAAGTGTATGTGATTATATTGCTGAACTAAGCACTCATTTTCGTAAGTGGGTGACTGGGTGTCAGATTACCACTTTTCAAGGGCTGGCAGCCCTTTTGGTGAGGGAACAAGCAATTACCACTTTGCCTGAGGACATGAGAATCTGGTTAGCAGACAGGGAATGGAACTTTGCAGATGACTTGGGGGAAAAATGAGACCTATACCTACCAAGCAGGGCATCAATGTACAGGAAATGAATACCCAGTACTGCACACGGATATAAGGGAACCCATGTGGGGAGCCTAAACCACCACAACAGAGTCCACTGATAACAGGGGAAGGCACTAGTACAGGTACACAGCCAGGATCAAGGGTTAAATGTTTTAAATGTAACCAGTGGGGTCATGTAGCATATAGATGTACATGGAGGCAAAGTGGGGAACAAAAGGTGGTGGAGCCAGCAAGTAGGAATAACAGAATGCCAGAGGTAAGTTGTCTGGAGACAACAGGGGTACAAAACTACCAGCATAGTTTATATCTGATCTTAGTGGATGGAAAACAGACCACTGCTAAGAGATACACAGCCTCTGATATAACTATTGTGAAGCCTGCAGTAGTTAAAGAGAGGGAGTACTTGCTTGGGCAGTCCACTCCAGTCAGAGCGTTAGGAGGGATCCCATTTCAAACACCTTTGGACAGGGCTCACCGTGACTGGGAGTGTGGAAAAGGAAGTAAGCAAGTAGGTGTGTTTCAGGAGATCCACTCTGAATCATTGAAAGTTCAGAAAATCGACGTTCTAATCATCAAGACCAGAACATCGATGTTCAGAATATCGAAGGTTCAAAATGAACCACACAAACACAAAAACACTTACAAAAACTATTTTATGCAGGGGGCTTTGCCCCCCATACCTGCCTTACTTTAATGTTCCAACTCCGAGATCGCACTAAAGTGGGGTAAGGGAAATCTCCCATTTATTGCTATATGCGGTAACTCTAAACGGGAGATTTCCCGTACCCTACCTGCAATGCCAACACTCAAATGGCACACACACACACACATGCACACACACACACACACACACACACACACACACACACACACACACACACACACACACACACACACACACACACACACACACACACACACACACACACACACACAAACACACACAACATGCAGGGAACCTTGCTGCCCTGCATACACACCCAAAATTCTACAATTTTACTTACCTGGCACTTCCAGTTTAACTGCTGAATAAACGAAAAAACGTTGAATGCAACAACTACGCTATCTTCCCTGTAGCAACGTTATGTACAGAGGGAACGCAGTGCAATCTTCGTAAAAAAGTTACTATTTAATGTTCTTTACTTAAAGACAGGAAAATACATAATCTAACCAGTGCTAGCATAGACAATGATTAAGCGCTTTCACCTACTGACTGTAGGCTTCATCAGAATAATAATTTAATATTGACAGACCATTTAAATAACTTTTTTGGTGCCATTTTTGAGCTGCCCTTAAAGTTATATTACTATATTAACAATGTATTGCTCACTTAATGTAAACAGACGAAACAAATACATACAGTGCACCAACCTACTAAAATGCAAAAGATAACTAATTAATCTATTTAAAAATACAAAAGATAACTACCTAATCTGTTTAAAAATTAATTGTTAAAAATTCTCCCATCAAATAACTGTGTTTAAAACTGCATTAAAAACTGAATATTTATCTATTGTGTATAATAAGTGTTTATGTAATTTTTATATAATTAATTTTTATATAATTTTTGTATATAATTTTTTCTTCATTGTTCTGGACAACCAACTTACTCCATTTAATTATAGCATCCTTAATACATTTCTTAATAAATTGTAAACTACTTGTCGAAATGTATTGATTCAATACAGTCAGATAAATTTATATTAATATGCTTGTAAACCTAATTCATGACTGACATCCAATGTCTCATTTATAATGATATAAATAAATAAATAAATATTTAAATAATAATTTATTATCATCTAGAAACATCATGAATTAATATAGGTTTTAAAGGAATATTATCATTTAACCCTGGTGTGGTCGATGCATCCGTGAATAGTTGCCACCACACTTCCTTATAACTTAACATCTCCTTCATACAACCTCCCCTAGGATTGTGTTTTATCTGCTCCAATATTGCGAATTTGAACTTATACTGTTCACCATGTTTTTCTATGTGTCTGTATAAGGCATTATTATTATCCTTTCTTTTTACACAGTATGAGTGGTCATAAATTCTCCTTTTCAAAGCTCTCTCTGTTTTTCCTATGTAATATCCACTACACACTGTGCACTTAGCCAAATATATAACAAAGCTAGTACTGCAATTCCCTTTCTTAAACTTAATTTTGCTTTTATTAATGTTGTCCAATACAAGCTCATTAAACTCCATAATGTCTCCACACTGATTACAATGACCACATTTCCTTGTCATGTTTAACCCATTGTCACTAGTGTAGTTTTGAATTCCTATGATTCCTTTCTCTAATAACCTCTTTAAATTATATCCCATTTTGTACACAAATGCTGGTTTCTCTCCTACACATTTAACTAAATTATTGTCCACCATAAATATTTTCCAAAATGATAACATTATGTTCTTAATCTGGTGTACAAATGGTGTATACTCCAAGATGCAAGCCCTTTGATATCTAAGTGTACTGTTGTCAGTAACCATCCTACTTTGGAGTACAATAGTTGATTCCTTACTTCCCAATAATGCTGTATATTTTTTTCCCCATTCTTCTATAACATATTTCTTTACATTACTCATCATTGTTGCATCATAGTTTCTTTCTTCAAATAATTTTTTGACGTACTCCATTTCCATTTTCATTTCATTAAATCTTGACGTCATCCTAGCTACCCTTATACATTGCCCCTTGTATATATTGTATAATAATTTTTTGGGGTGATTACTGTTGTATTGTAAGTAATCATTGGAAAAAGTATTCTTCCTAAATATGGCTGATTTGAAACCGATATTGTCATGTGATATAAATGTATCTAAATAGGCAATACCATTATAACTTGTAGAATGGGTAAACTTTAAGAATTCACTACTGGCAGCCCTTTTGGTGAGGGAACAAGGAATTACCACTTTGCCTGAGGACATGAGACTCTGGTTAGCAGACAGGGAATGGAACTTTGCAGATGACTTGGGGGAAAAATGAGCCCTATACCTACCAAGCAGGGCATCAATGTACAGGAAATGAATACCCAGTACTGCACATGGATATAAGGGAACCCATGTGGGGAGCCTAAACCACCACAACAGAGTCCACTGATAACAGGGGAAGGCACTAGTACAGGTACACAGCCAGGATCAAGGGTTAAATGTTTTAAATGTAACCAGTGGGGTCATGTAGCATATAGATGTACATGGAGGCAAAGTTGGGAACAAAAGGTGATGGAGCCAGCAAGTAGGAATAACAGAATTCTAGAGGTAAGTTGTCTGGAGACAACAGGGGTACAAAACTACCAGCATAGTTTATATCTGATCTTAGTGGATGGAAAACAGACCACTGCTAAGAGATACACAGCCTCTGATATAACTATTGTGAAGCCTGCAGTAGTTAAAGAGAGGGAGTACTTGCTTGGGCAGTCCACTCCAGTAAGAGCTTTAGGAGGGATCCCATTTCAAACACCTTTGGACAGGGCTCACCGTGACTGGGAGTGTGGAAAAGGAAGTAAGCAAGTAAGTGTGTTTCAGGAGATCCACTCTGAATCATTGAAAGTTCAGAAAATCAACGTTCTAATCATCAAGACCAGAACATCGATGTTCAGAATATCAAAGGTTCAAAATGAACCACACAAACACAAAAACACTTACAAAAACTATTTTATGCAGGGGGCTTTGCCCCCCACACCTGCCTTACTTTAATGTTCCAACTCCGAGATCGCACTAAAGTGGGGTAAGGGAAATCTCCCATTTATTGCTATATGCGGTAACTCTAAACGGGAGATTTCCCGTACCCTACCTGCAATGCCAACACTCAGATGGCACACACACACACACACACACACATGCACACACACACACACACACACACACACACACACACACACACACACACACACACACACACACACACACACACACACACACACACACACACACACACACACACACACACACAAACACACACAACATGCAGGGAACCTTGCTGCCCTGCATACACACCCAAAATTCTACAATTTTACTTACCTGGCACTTCCAGTTTAAACCTTTGATGTTCTGAACATCAATGTTCTGGTCTTGATGATTAGAGCGTCGATGTTCTGAACATTCAATGATTCAAAGCGGAGCAGTTTCAGGATATCCCTGCAAATGTCTTGATAGGGAATGATTTTGATAATGCAGTACCTTGTGTGCAAGCAGTGACATGCAGTCATGCTTGGAGACAGACATATGGATCTGGTAGCCTGGGGGAAACCCAGACAGACCACACACCCGAAGCCAGGAGTGGTGATGTGGCTACTGTAGCAGTGAGACTGAAGGTGAGCCACAGCTGCTGGTGGGTACTGATGTTCCCTTGGACAGTGACTGCAAGCGCAGAGGTGAGTAGAAGTACTCAGGCTGACAGTGAGGCACCACTGTCAGAAGATACCAGACTTCCTGTGGAGGGGAAGCTGGGAAGAGTTACAAAGAGAGATTTGAGAAAGGATCAGCTCTCAAATCCTACACTAAGAAGCTTGAGGGAGGTAGCTAGGGAGCCCCCTGATTCTCAAGGAAAAGGGGAATCTGTATACTGGAACAAAGGGTTACTGTATACAGAACAGACCCCTGAGGGAGGGCTAGAAGAGTGCTCAGAGCTACTATCTGGCACTTCTGGCCATAGCCCATGACATTCCTTTTACAGGTCATATGGGCATAAAGTGTACAAAGACACAGATTGTGCAGAACTCTTATTGTCCTGGGTTTGTCAGGGATGTAACAAGGTACTGCAGGACCTGTGAACAGTGCCAAAAAGTAGCAAGGTAGGAGACAAAGTCAAAGCTCCTTTTATGTCTTTGCCTGTGATTGAGGAGCTATTTCAGAGGATAGCTATGGATATTGTGGGGCCTCTGAGTACTCTGAGTTCCAAAGGGAAGAAGTATAACTAGCAGTAGTAGATTATAGTAGATACCCTGAGGCAGTGGCTCTATACTCCATCAAGGCAGAGAAGGTGGCAAATGCTTTGTTACTTATTTTCAGCAGGGTAGGTTTCCCAAGAGAAATACTGACTGACAGAGGAGCCAATTTCATGTCAGACCTGCTGGCTTGTCCATGGGAGCATTGTGCAGGTGGAGCAAGTAAGGACCACCCCCCGACTAATGGTCTTGTGGAGAAGTTAAAATCTACACTAATAAAATGTGCTATGGGCATTTGCCAACCAGTTTAAGAGAGTCTGGGACAAATATTTGCCCCATCTATTCTTTGCATACAGGGTGGTGCCCCAGGAATCTACAGGATTTTCACCCTTTGAGTTGCTCTATGGGCATGGGGTGAGGGGGCCTTTAGATTTGCTTCATGATGAGTGGCAGGGTGAGTGTGAATCCCACAAGGAGTCTGTTGTGGACTATGTCCTATACCTCAGGACAAGGCTTAGGGAGCTCATGGGCTTGGCCCAGGACAACTTGGCAGGAGCCCAATAGAAGAAAAAGGCCTGGTATGACAGGAATGCTTGAGTCAGATAGTATACTGAGAGACAGCAGGTGATGGTGCTCATTCTTGTCAGACACAATAAGCTGCAGGCAGCTTGGGAGGGACCCTTCAAAGTGGTAAGGAAGGTCAGTGTGTATGAGTGTGTGTGTGTGTGTGTGTGTGTGTGTGTGTGTGTGTGTGTGTGTGTGTGTGTGTGTGTGTGTGAAAATTAAATCTTAAAGAATGTGTGTGTCAGCTACTTGGGGCAGGGGCATGAAGCAATGGGTTCACAGAGAGGGCGATGGAGGAGTTGGCTTGGACACTAGGTGGAGGACCTAACCCTAAAGCTGTACCAGTGGGGAGGATTATTGGGGACCTGGATGGAGAAAGATACAGAGAATCTAGACCTTAGGCTGTGTATGATCCCTGTGTGCTCTTATGGAAATGGTACTCGATGCAGAAAGGTCAGCATCTGTAAATACTGAGTATATCCATTTGTATTCTAAGTGCACGTCTCTCTCCAGTGTTAGTGGTGAGGATTCAGTCTCCTTGGTTACTGGCCCAGCATTGGGAAGTCACTTATTGGTGCTGATCACATTTTGGTAGCAGTGGTGGGCATCACATTATTGGTGGAGTTCTAATACATTTGTAACACAAGCATCTTGTTGAAATCAGTTTGATATTCAAAGGACATATCATTCTTTACAAAACTCCAGCTGGCTATGCTGGCACTTGCCCATATCATCACATCTAGTAGTACCTAAAATAGACAACTCTTCTAGACAGTCTCTTTTTCTTAAAAGAGAAAATTGGTGTTCCAAACCTGTCTTCCTTCACTTCTTAAAAAGCTCTTTTACTGTGGCGAACTCCATAATATAAACACCACTCACCCATATTTACCTCCTAAAATTAAAAAAAAAACAATAGAATACTTTTCAAATGCTATATATGTTTTTAATAACCTGAACTGATGGATTGAGGAAAGTGATATGCTACAATATCTATATCTATATATATATATATATATATATATATATATATATATATATATATATATATATATATATATATATATATCAGTGTTATTTTCAGTCACCATAAACATTGATGGCCTTTTCTACTCAAAGGCATAATATGGCTGTTTTTTAAATACTTTGAATGAATGTTTTCAAACTGGCAATTATAAAGCCTCCTTATTATGAGTTACATACAGTACTGACATTATACAGTTTTGTTTTACAATCATGCAAGCACAACTTCAGATATGATTGAAAACAATCTCTGATCATTTCATGAGGCTGATAGGTATTGAAGATAACTTACCTGCTGAAACCTGAAACTATGAATTAATTCAAAATTATATTCTTTTCCCAAAATTGAATTATGAGATTTACCTTTGTCATACAGGATTTCCTAGTCCACTCAAAATCCCTGTGAAAGTTAGAGAACATCACTGCTCATTTTCTACCACTGGACTACTTCTGTGAATGGCAAAGCCCTATCACAGTCAGGCTTACCCAGTTGCTGCTAAAAGGAGGCATATTCATGACCATTATTAGTTTTGTACACATACCCAGGGATAAGAAAGAATCCCACCAACAGGGGTAAGAGATGTGGCCAAAATGGACTGTTTCAATGATTGTGGAAAATATGATACAGAGACATGTTAGCTAGAATGTGGAAATACCTCATTATCAGCTAATTTGCATGTCTCTTAATCACCTGTAATTACCTTAAGTACAAATCAGCAGTTTCCAGTGACAGTCATTATTGTCAGCCCATGCATCACATTGGCAAAGGCAGACCGCCATTCATTCCCCCACAGGTATGCACCCATTCAAACACATAAATACACTGACATACCTCTTATCTGTCCCTTAGTCTACAGAATGCACCTGATGTAGCTTACTGTTTTGTCCCTCCCCTTGCAAACCATGGAGCCATGCTTCAAGAGTGCCAGACATTACAGTTTCTTCTTCTTATTGTCTGTAAAGTACATCATGATGCTATACCTGCTGCTCTATTAACTTTTTAAGTGAGTTCATGTAAAAGTTTAAAACTGACTCTAATTTTACAGAATGCACTTAATGTTGCCTCTTACAAGTGCCCTGTGCGTCACAACTTACATACTGTTGCCGTCAGTGAATAATGCCAAATAATAGAGCTTCATACATTTTTATAATGCAAAAAATACACCTAAATAAGTCCTCCTCTAAGTTAGGGCTCTGGTTTGCTGACCTACTTTCTCTGACAAGGGTGCTGGGTTTAAAACTTTCCCCTTTTACTTTTTTTTTTGTTTTAAGACTTAAGTAATATTATAAGAACACTGCTGGCATCTAGTGGGGATGTAGAGGGCTAGCACTTTGCTAAAGAACTGGGAGTACCCTGAAAGTAGAGGGTTCGAACCATCCCTCTTTTACTTTAACTTTTTATAAGACTTAATGTAATATGCTTGGTGTTTAGTGGTAGTACATATGGCTAGCGTTCTGCTAAAGATCTGTTTGTGAGTGTTGACAGTACAGCTGTTGAACATTTTTCAGTGCCTTTAGGGCATGATATAAAGAGTACCCCTGGTGTTTAGTGTGTCTTCCTCCCAGTAATGCAGGGTTTACTCATTTGTGCAGGGGAGTGTGAAGGTATGACAGCTCTCCTCACACACACACACACACACACACACACACACACACACACACACACACACATACACACACCTGGGAAATGCTGGCACAGTTTACCCACTCTATCAACTTAGCCCAGGCTATAAGGTAGATTCATTGCCACCAGTTAGTTTCTATAAAGCTCTTACAAAGGGTATCCAACTATACAGTGCAATATTAGTACTAATACAAATTATAGTAGTTGACCAAGACAGCTAGGCCTTCTGCAGTAGCCCACACAGTGTCACCAAATAAATATAATTACTCTCAAAGGTTAGATACTTTCTACAAGAACCAGGCACAATAAAAGTTTTAAATATATTTAATAATAAATAATAAATAAATGAAAATATTGAATATATTTACAGTACTGCGGTGGTGGTGCTGCGGTAGCATTGTCGCCTCACAGTAAGACATTGTCCTGTTCGATTCTCAGCTAGAGCATCTTCTGTGTGGAGACAGGTGTGAATGGGCATACCTTCATTGAAGGTTGTTCATCAGGGCCGGCAACTCGGCACATAAAAATCTACTGCCAATCATTAGCGGACCGGAGTTCTGCTGTGGCGACCCCTAACTGGGAAAAGCCGAAAGACACAGCAACATATTTCACATCACAGGAAATATTGAAAAGAACATTGATGGACAGATTCATACAAATAAAGAAAACAATGTCTAAACTAAGCTTCACTATATTCCTGATTGAATCTAAAAGAATTACTGTTCCCTAGTTAAGTTACTTACTACCGCAAGGTAAGATGCTGTGGGTGAGGGTCTTTCTAGTCAGTTCCCCCAAAACAGAATATTCAGTACTCTGAGATTTCTCTTTGTAATAAGTAAAATATAATTTACAAGAGGGATTGCAGAATGACCTCATCTGGTCACCTGACTGTAGGTTCTCATAATATTCCCCTTTGAAGCTGAGACAGGAATTTAGCATAGACAGCTACAATACACATCTAAATGTTTATGGCCTGGGACTTCCGGACTTTTTACTGAGTCAGCGAACAAAGGCTTTTTTCCCAGACCCAGCATCTCCAGTCCTATTCAGCACTGTGGGGTGATGCTTTAATGGTTTAACAGCTCACTTACATTTCTCTTATTTTTCTTAAAGCAAGCTAGCTGGTTAACCATTGCTGTCCCAGTATCCTGTATGAAAACATATACATTTAATTCAATTACAATACTATATGTACATTCCTCTTCATTTCTGCAGGGAGCACTGTTGAACTATAGTTCTGATGATGTCTTACTGTTACAGATGAAAGTGCTAAACTGTGGATGTTTTTAACCTACAATTGGCACTACTGGTATTAAACATATTATTCGACAAGTTTTGTGTTCAGTGGTTGATTTTCGTTTTGTTTTGCTGTTATTAGCTACTGTTTTCTTCCAGTACCAGAGCTGCACTCTTGTTTCTTCCATTGCAAGAAATGAAGATATAAATATCATTAGAACCATGTTGAGGCAAATGTTAGAACATAATGCAACAGAAGTGTTTCACTAGGATGCCAATTTCCTTGTAGAGAGATGGAACTGCTTTTGAAGTAAGAATCAATGAAGAAGAGGCAAGAGGTGAAATATTGTTTTTCAAAAACTGATGGGATGCATATATGAGATTTAGAAAGCTTAACAAATGAGTTTTTGTTTATGAAGTAAGTTGATCATTTACCATAAGTAGTTAGCTGGTGTGTTTTGCAAAAGCATTAAGTCAAAATTCAGGCAATTATCATTGTGAATTAGCTGAAATGGTCCTATTTTCTGAGCAAATTTTATCAACTATTTAAAATTTGTTTTGGTATCAAAGCAAGAATTCCTTGTGGCCATAGAAATAAATGGTAGAACTAAGCAATCCTGAAGTGGGAAATCAATCTGTGTATGTTTGAATGTGTTCGCATTCATGTGTGTGTATGTGAGGGGGTATGTGTATGTGTGCACATGGGCAGCCCAATAATCCATTGTGAGAAGCTGATACACACCCTTATGACTTTAAACACCTTGATGCAAGAACATTAAAAACTGTCAAACACTGGTGGAGAAATCGCTGAAACATTGTATTTTAAAGGGTACATCATGTGTGGACTCCTCCACATATGTAAATGTATTATGTACTATCTCCACTGTCACACAACTGTGGGGAAAAGAGAAATGCTCCATGAGAGTGAAAAACGGTGCACACACCTATTTAGATGATTTACGTAAAAATCCACTACCAATAATTAGCGGACCAGAGTTCTGCTGTGGCGACCCCTAACCGGGAAAAGCCGAAAGACACAAACAAACTACAGCAAAACCATACAGCACACAGCTGCGACCAGTCATTTTGGGAAGTCAGGCAAAGGAAAATCACACTTCATTAGCTAGTTTTCATTAAATAATATTTTTTGTATGCATAAGCATATGTGTGTGTGTGTGTGTGTGTGTGTGTGTGTGTGTGTGTGTGTGTGTGTGTGTGTGTGTGTGTGTGTGTGTGTGTGTGTGTGTCTAGTAAATAATGTTTTACAAAAAGTCAATATTTCCTTATGGTACCATACCATAACGAAGTATGAAGAGCTCCTTTAGTGCATGTACACATTCACACACACACACACACACACACACACACACACACACACACACACACACACACACACACACACACACACACACACACACAAACACACAGAACATTTTTTATCAACTTCCAAACCACGCTAGAGTGAGAATGTTACAATTAGTAGTGGCAAAGCCTTACCCCAAAATTGTGATGCTTTCATATGTGTTCAGAGTATGTTGCCATGAAAATGTAAAAAGCATTTATTTTTACTAATTTCACATACATGCTATACATTAATGGATAATGCATAGTTTCAGTTCTTGGCTAGTTTAGAAAATCCCATTTCAGAATGTGCCATGGATTCAGAAAGGTTATAGTATTGAAGTAATGGCATGTGATGTTATTTTAAAATACACCCATTGTATTTGTGCTGTGTATATAAACATAAAATTTCACAATGCAGTAGATGTTTCTGTTTTTCTATTTTAAATAACCTAAACACTATAAAATAGTACATAAATAAAAGTAAATAAAAGATGATCAAATGTTCTCTGTTGATATACGATTTTACTCACTCATCTGTTTTGTGTTTTGTTTATGAAGTCAGTTGTTTTTATAACTGGCACTTTGTTGATAGTATATTGTGAGCAATCAAAGTATCATTTACTGTCAATGTTATCAAGCCACTTTACAGCAAAATGAACAATAAAACAAATAATAAAGTAATATAAAACAGAAGAAATGAAGCCAAACGGATTGGCCTGATGAGAAAATGCTACAGTTTTTGTTTTTCTTCAGTAAACTCATGTAGATATTCTGACCAAGGGCCTCATTTTTATCTGAAGTATTTTTTCCTTCTTTGCGGTGAATGCATCTATTATTTATTTATAGATGCAATTCTTTTTTCTGAAATTGCAGTTTGTTTTTGTTTTAGAGCAGTACAAGTACACATGACCACATTAAGGACATTTGACACCATTATTCATATTTGGGACAATGTATGTTAATTTGCTCTCAATGCATTTGACTTTACTTAATATCTGTGCAGAGTTTATTCTCAGATAAACCAGCTCACTCTAAGAATGTAAATTAAGACACAGTTTATTTTGATTTTCAGTGTAACCAGTTTATTAGTAAAATACACAGAAAGTCAGTTTTTGCTAACCAGTATCTACATAAAGAAAGCCTTCATCCACTACATATAAAGAAAGGAGTGGTGAAGGGACAACTTATTAGGCTAAGTAGGTTAACCTCTCAAGATACGATTTTCCTTAAAGAAGTAGATTTTTTGAGAAGTTTATTTGAGGTTAGAGGGTATGAAAAACAATGGTTGCAAAGGATAGAAAGAGAAGCTTTGGTTTTAAGAAAAGGAAAGGCAAGTCCAATTTTAAGAGACTGCACCATTTGTGTTACAACAATAGAAGAACAGAGTAACACTGAATTTTTGAACAGTAAAAACAATTTTTTCTGTTCATTTCCACTACCTATAACTAATGAAACGTGGTCTATAAGAGAAATTATTAGTGATAATTAGAAAATTCTCTTAGGTAATTCTGAGTTAGTAAAAATTGTTGGCTCACAGCCTTTTTTCACATACAAAAAAGTTATTAACATCAAGAATTTATTGGAACAGAGTTCAAATTCTAACAGTGATATGAAAATGGTTTCTGTACATAAGAAAGGCAGTTACGCTTGTAATACTTGCAGACAGTATAGGTATATTAGTAATATGTCTTCAGTTACTTGTTGTCACAACAACAAAACTTTTTGGTCTAAGGAATATTATACGTGTAAAAGTGAAATGGTTGTGTATGTTGCACAATGCATTTCATGTTCAAGCTACTATACTGGAAAAACTGTTAGGTGTCTGAAAAGACGAATTTATGAACATCTGTTGGCAATAAAGAAGGGATAACACAGTAATGCTCTGACAAAACATGCTGCTGTTTGTACTAATTTTAAAAAGTTTGTATTTTCTGTCTTGGATAGTGTTAGTCAGGATATGTTCTCTGGAGATTATAAAACGTGGTTGGAATGTAAGGAAACACTGTGGCAAATTCACCTGGCTGCAGATCGTGCACCAGGTCTAAATGACATGATTAATATAAAATGCTTTTTACAGCTCAAGTAGAATATTTTTATATATTGTATATATATTATACATATATTTTATGCAATTATTAAGTGACTATTGTGTGTAGAAACATTTTTAAATTATGATATGATTAATATATGAAAATTAGAAAGTATTTGGTTAATAGACACATTATAGATCATGTGACATGATAATTGAGTATTTAAATGTTTTTTTTGGGTGGATGGATGTTTTCTGAGGAAGTTCATAGTTATTAAAGTGAATGAAAGCTTAATTTTGGTGTCCGTGCTTTCATGTGGAGTTGGTTTGGCGTTCCAGCCTTTTTCGTTTTTATTTGTGAAGTTACCAAGTTTTGCTAGTTTAAGACACAGTTTAGTGTTCTTCTTAAAATACCTGCACTCTTGAGCAGTCACAACCAAAATATTCTTAGCAGTTGGTAAATGTGGTCTTAACAAACACGATCACAAGGGTGTAATTTTATGCTCACTATACATCCCTTTAAATAGAACTTAGATAATGGATGGGATGTACAGCATCATCCGACTAAAGAATGAACATTCTCCAACAGGATTTTAATATACAGGTAAACCCAGGCAGAAGTTCGAACAGAAAAAAAAACAAACCTCCTACATTTTTTACCCTCATTAAACACAGCTTTGCAGTTTAGCAAGCATAAAACAAATATATATATATATATATATATATATATATATATATATATATATATAGCTAAAAATGTGTGTGTGTGCGTGTGTGTCTGTGTATGTTTGTCTGTGTGTCTGTGTATGGGACAGAGAGAGAGAGAGAAAAACAGAAAGTGAGCAAACGAGTAACAGAGACAGACATGATGCATACCTCTTAACTTCCATCAAATGTAAAAGGCAGTTCATCAGCACACGTTACTGAAACAATAAGATGTATGAAACCCCTAATGTCTTGCATTATTGACTGACTGCAATTCTCACTGATTAACCAGCAAAGCAAACATTCTACAGGGGATATATAATAAAACATGAACTTGTTGTTGTGTCTTTTGGCTTTTCCCGGTTAGGGGTCGCCACAGCGGAACTCCGGTCCGCTAATGATTGGCAGTAGATTTTTACGTGCCAACTTGCCGGGCCTGACGCACAACCTTCAATGAAGGAATGCCCATTGAACAAAACACAGTAAGGAATATTTTAGATGACTAAAATTAATACCAAAAACAGTCCTGACATCTAGAAACAAAGTCCAAGCTATAAACCTATTTGCTTTTCCTGTTCTACTGTACAGGTTTGAGGTAATAGACTGGCTTAAGAAAAGTATTGGATCAGTTTGACAGGAAAACAAGGAAAATGCTTCACGCTTATCAAATGATATATAAAAATCAGTGTACACCAAGATTATATATTCCTTGTTTTGAAGGTGGTATAGGCCTCCTCAACATTGATTACATGTATAGATCTGGGTTTTGTCAAGGGGAGGTGATGCCTGTTAAATCTGGATGACTTATTTGAGACAGCCACCAAGGCCATAGACGAGGGTAAGATGGTGCGCACTGCCTACCTTGACCTGGCCAAGACCTTCAATACCATTCCTCACTCAGGTATAATAGATAAACTCTCTCAACTAGGCATCAATCCATCTGTTACCAGATTGGTAGCAAACTGGCTCACTGATAGAACCCACCTAGTCAAAATAGGGGAAGTCACCTCGGTGTACAATCACAATCTTGAAAATCAGTTGAATGTCCTGCTCCTGTCTGAGCATGGTAGGAGCAACAGTCTGTATGTCGACAGTCAAGTGAATGGCAGTTCAGAAGATCATCAGCAGGGCAGAGAAATGCAGCATGTCTGTAAACGGCAACTGTCAACATTAAGATTGAAAACGGACTTTTGATGGTATGCATCGATCATCTGACCTCATTAATGTTCATGATGCAATGAAATGCGTCAAGGATATCAACTTTCATAGTTTTGAATTCCACGGTTTTGATAGTAAACTAGCCACCTCAAGTAGAAGACTCATAACAAGCGATGTACCCCAGGGATTGGTCTTTGGGCCTCTGCTGTTTGGGATATACTTCTCAGAGGTGCAGACCAAATGTAGTGGGCTATGGCTGACCAAGTTTGCAGATGACTTCAAGCTGGGTGCTGTCATCAATTCCCCTAGTGATGTGGACATCCTCCAAGAGGGTCTCACTCAAACAAATGACTGGTGCCAGAAACATGGCCTCAAACTGAAAGCCAAAAAATGCATCATCATCATCCCTTTTGAGGAGAATGATGTTCCCACAAATTATCACATTGATAATAATGCACTAAGCAAGCAATCAGTCATAAGGGTCTTGGAAACCCAGGTTGATAGCAAACTGACTTTTGACTACCATATTGCCTCCGTTGCATGGAAAGCTTTCTACATGGCCCACCTCATTAGTAAGGGTATCTCATCCAGGGACAAGGTGGTCATAACATTCCTGCATTCTTCCCTTATAAGACTGATTAGTGAATACACTGCCCCTTTCGGCATGTACCTTTCAATGCATATGCAGCAGCTGGAGAGACCACAGAGATTCCTCACCCAGAAAATTCAGACCCTCAAACATCTACCCTACACAGATAGGCTAAAAGCCCTGAGTCTCTATTCAGTCTCCTACAGACTCCTCAGAGGTAGTCTCTGTCTGGCATGCAAAGCAATCTCAGATCCCACCCTGATGGGACTGTTGCATATCTGCAAGTCAAGCTCCACTCGAGTAACCCGCACGCGAGACCTCAACCTTGTCTGTGACATCAATAGGACTTGTTGACAGGACAGATTTGTGTCCCAGAGACTCCCCCTTTTGTGGAATAGATTCTCTCTCCATGTAAAGCAGAATACATCATTAAACCTTTTTAAGCGCAACCTGGATAACTGGATGGGGAACAGAAAAGAACCCCCTGGGATTCCATCTATGTCCCTGCTGGACAGTGGCATAGGGTGCTGACTTGTTGGAACATAGGATAAATTCTTGGCTAGGCTTGTAAGGGCCTCAGGGCCAATACCCTAGTAACTTCCTATGATCCTATGATCTGCAGTTATAGGACTGCATACACATCTGCTGATCTCACCAGATCCAAACATAGTGAAAATTTTAAAATATGAAGAGAACCAGTCTATGATGACTTCCCTGCTTTGTTTAACAGAAGCATATCAGTGTCACATGGGAATGGAAATCAAACAAGTAGATAAAAATCAAGCAGCAACTGAATGTTCGCAGAAACAAAAGAAAGAATATAAGGAGAAGGATCAGATGAGAAGGCGAGAAATGTGGAAAGGGCATAAATATAGTTGCAAGTACAGAAAACTTCTGGAGCAACATCACGTCACTCAGGATCTAATGGCAGAAAGGTTAAGATGTGAATTTAAACCAAAGGATGAAAGGTTAATATTGGCAGCCCAGGGTAGTGGACTATATACACATTGGTTTACAATGTCCATTGAACATGTAAGAGAAATAGACAAATGTAGGTTCTGTAAAACAGAACTGGAAACAGTTGCACATCTTGTTGCATGGTGTGATATGCTAACGGCAGAGGGCCTGTATACTGAAAGGCATAATAATGTGGCAAGACTGTTGCACTGGGGATTGTGCTAACATTACAATGCTGAAGTAGCTCGGAAGCACTGGAAACATGAACCACAAAGCATTATAGAAAATGATGAAATTTATATCACATGGGATTACGCATTATCAACAGTTAAAAAAATAGATGAAAGAAAACTAGATATATTAGTCCATGAAAAGAAAACAAAAGCAGCATTGATCATTGAAATTGCTACACCCAGTAATTACAGTATCTTACATACAGAGAGACACAAAATCATAAAATACCAGAATAAAAGGGCAATGTGCAGGAAGGATACCCAGACAGTGCCAATAGTAGTAGTAGGACCAATGGGTCTCATAAAAAAATAATATACAGTTGTATTTAGATATGATCCTGATACATGCAACTCTGAATGAATTGCAGAGGAGTCATTTCAGGGCAGACTGTGGGTGCTGCAAAGAGTACTTTTGCTAACATCAAAAACTGAAACAATCCTAATTTCACAAACTTTAACCACTTTAACTTAGGAATGGGTTCCATTCCTGTCATTGTATTAGAAACTCAAAAGACTTGAAGAACTTAAACTGACAAAGCAAAACTATAGGGCAAAATTGGGGACGTTCTGCAAAATCATGAACAGAAAATAGGCATGGTGGTGTTGCAGTGCCTTGCACTGTATGTATGTGTGTGTGTGTGTGTGTGTGTGTATGTGTGTGTGTGTGTGTGTGTGTGTGTGTGTGTGTGTGTGTGTGTGTGTGTGTGTGTGTGTGTGTGTGTGTGTTTGTTTCATTCATTTGATCACAATGAGACATCTAAGTTTCATTCAGGCAACACAGTGGCTCTAACTCCTGGTATTGTATGTATGCATGTGTGTGTGTGTGTGTGTGTGTGTGTGTGTGTGTGTGTGTGTGTGTGTGTGTGTGTGTGTGTGTGTGTGTGTGTGTGTGTGTGTGTGTGTACATGCTTGAGTGTGTGTTAACATTAAATGCTTGCATAACTTATATTTTGGATACAAAATATTTCCTCTAACAGCAATTAAACACACTACAGAAAGTTTGAAACAGTAGGTGAAGGAAATATTTTACATAAAAAATATAAAAAAGTATACAATAATAAAAAATGTCAAACAATTTAACAGATAGCCCATTCAATAAGTATAATAATATCCTCCAGGGTGGGCATTATCAGGGAAATGACACCCTTCAATGGGTGGTAAGGCCTTTTTCTTGTTGTGCCTCTAAGCAGGTGCTAATTCCCCAGTATTGTCACCTTGTTGGGCATTATTTAAATTTTCCAAAATATAACAAGTTATTTTGATTTACAGTTTTTTTTTCTTTTTTCTTTCTCTCTCTTTTTTTTCCAGAAAAGGCACATTTTTATATGTTTTAGTAGAGTATATGTAGTTCTATTCATTGACTGAGTCCCAAGCATTTCATGATATATTGTAAACTATTCCCAATGTCTTGAAATCATTTAATAATTAGTCCCATTAAGAGCCAAATGAGGGTGAGAAATAATATCTACTAGTCATGAATACGTACATGCATATCAAAAGGTTACATGCTGAAATGCATTTAACAAAAAGAAAATGATGAATTAACACTTAGGAGCGTTGTACTGCTGATCTAGAAATCATCATAGGAGTATACTATGTTCCCAAACTAAAGCCTAATCTGAAAAAATGCCCCAGAATGCTGATGATTAATTATATAATTCCTGATTTCATCCAGATTAAGTTATACCGTATTACCAGGTTTATAGACTGTCTTTTTTTTGTTTTCAAGGAAACTAACTGTCGTACAAGTTGGTCATGCTTCTTTTTGCTCCCCCATGCATGCTGACCATCAGTTTGCCCCCTAGAAGACTCTGATCATTTGTTGTTCCACACTGGAAATTCTGTAAATGCAAGGGTGGGCACCATCCAGAGTGGCGGACATACAATTAGCCATGAAAGTTGTTTGTGCTTTCAGCAGCATCCTGGCAATAAGGGTACTTCTGATATGGAATTAACCTTTCCCCCCCTGCATAGGGGACAAGTACCCTCATAGCTGCAGAAGCCACAATGCATTCTGTGTATGAATGCATGCCCCAGTGCACCCACAAATAAAGGCTACCTCATGCACTTCTTGGTGCACCGCATGTTCCCCCCAGCACTGTCTAGTCCTATGGCTACCCCTCCTCAAGGGACTATGAGATTGGCTGATCCCAGTCCACCCCTCTCACAGGACATGCATGTCCATCCTTTCCAAACCAGCTTCAACAGATGTCAGAAGTACTACTCGAACTGGGGACAACTCGGTCATAACCAGGGTTTCATCACTCTAAGCAACCGGTACTGGTGGTTGCACTGATTTTTGATTTTTAATTTTCAAGCATTTGGTCTTTTAGTCAAACCAGTTTCTGTTTTTTACACTTTCAGGTACAGGTATAAGTCTCTTGTGATCCAATGAACTTCTGGCAATCCGGAATAGGACTCATCCTTAGGGCTAAAGTAGTGTATGGCATATGCTTTAGAAACATTTAAAAAGACAGTGTATTTTCAAAGGAATATTTGACACAGGAACAGTTTTTAAGTGCAACAATATTAATGATTGAAAAGCAGCCAAGGATATACTGGAATTATAGCAAGATGTGTCTGAGTGTAGTGTTACAGGCTGTTTATCTCAGTTAAGAAAAAGGAATGTTGTAGGCCTGTCAAAATGACACTCGGATCTGGTTATGTTTCACTTTAACAAAATGACAGCAGGAATACCATAAATATGGGCCATAATGAGACCCTTTACTGAGGAAAACTAAGAAGAAGAAGAAAGTGAATGTCAAACAGGGGGTGCAGGATGGCAAACCTGATCCAGTATGCACAAAAGATGGTGGATACAGGACATGAAGGCAAGTCAAGACAAAAATGGAGACAGAAATCAGAACATGAACATAATGACTGGATGAGTTTAAAGTTCTGTAGTATGACGCAGACTTATAGGTTCATCTCAAAAAGTATCAGAGAGGAAACTTAACATGTAGCTGGATGCAGCAGCAGTAGCAGCTTTGTCAATTATTTCAAAGAAATAATATGAAGAATTATTCCAAAACTTACAATTATGTGACTTTACATTTTTGCTAAAAGACTTACAGAAGTAAAAGGTTACCAAAAGGAGCACAACTGCTGTGCTAGGATCATGTGAAAACAAAATACAGCAGTTGAATTAGTATGTATATGATGCAGTGAAATCAGCATTGTGTGATAGAGTACATAAAAGTGCTCAGGATGAATTGATATTCATAAGAACAATAATAAACGTACTAATGGTAGGGACTGTCATCCTAGATGGTGAAGATCAGGCAGAGAACGGCATCATAAAAAATAAACTTTTATTACAGATAAAAGGTTAAGCGCTTTCACCTACAAAACGTAGGCTTCATCAGAACACACAACTTCTACAATTGATTGTTTAAATACTTTAAGTTGGCGCCAAAATATCATCCTAAGCTCTCATTTAAAGAGATACTTGCCACAATTTACCTAAAAATACTGTATGTATGAATACAAAATATAATACATCAGTATGTCATTTGCTCAAGTATATTAAGCCATAAAAGAATTAAAAAAACAAGGAATAAAATGTACAATATTATAAAAAAATACATATATTTTACATATATTCCAAAATACTTTTCATAGATATAGAATCATTCAGTCCTGGTGGGGTGGTTGCATCTGTTAATATCTGCCAATAGCTTTCTCTGAAAGCTAATTTACTTTTAATATTACCACCTCTGGGGTTATGTTTTACCACCTCTAAAATATCAAATCTGAACTGATGTTCATTACCTTTGTTAATAATGTGTTTGGCCAAAGCATTTTTCTCATCTCTTGTCTTAATACTGTATATGTGTGCATATATCCTTTTTCTAAAATTTTGTTCCATTTTACCTATGTAGTAAGACGGACAACTTATGCATTTGGCCATATATACTAGGAATTTTGTGTTACAATTTCCCTTTTTTAAAAATATTCTGGTTCTATTATAATTCTTCAATTTTATCTCTGTATCCTCTAGAATGTATCTGTAACTTCAAAAAATTGCTACTACTATTCAAGTAGGTTAAAAAATTGTCCAACGTTGTTTGACTTCCTTCCCATAAGATATATATATCATCAAGGAAACGGGAATAATATTTTATTTGACTAACAAATTCACTCTTGAATATATAGTTCTCCTCCCAATTTAACATAACTAAGTTGGCGTATACGGGGGCACAAGCGGCCCCCATAGCCACGCCTCTAACCTGTTTGAAGATCTCTCCTTCATAATATATATAATTGTTCTCTAAAACTATGGACATTAGATCATAGACTAACTGGATTCTTGTCAAATTACTATGTCTGTGCATGCATTCGTAAAATGCCTCCAGTCCTTTTTCTTCAAATAAAATATTATTCCCGTTTCAATTTTTTGAAGTTTACATCAAATAGTAACAACACGGGAGTACCATATTTAGATACTATGGTGACTAGGAAAGATAATATTTTCTATTCCAAAATTCATCGGAAGGAAACATTCACAAATTCTTACATTGATTATGAAAGCTGTCATCCCACTAAAACAAAGAGAAATATTTACAAAGGTCAATGCATCAGAACATTGAGAATGACCTCTTCTTTACAGGAGTTGATGCAGGAAATACAATTTATCACCTCTCTATTTTCAGATAGAGGCTACAACAAAGATATGATGAACAATATTAATACAGAATTAATGCAAAGATGGGGAATAGTATAGTTCCATTATTAGGAATGAAATATATAGAAAAATCGGAGGTACATAAAGAAGGAAATGGGAAAAGAAATAACAATGCATATGGCAAAGCTTGTATTATAGAATATGGTCCCTATAGTAACCAAATGAAATATATTTTAAATAAATATTGGTATACTTTGTTAACTAATAATGAAATGATTGAGATTATAGGTAGAAAACCAATTTTTGTATACAAAAATGGGACAAAATTTAAAAAGTATATTAGAAAAAGGGAGAAAATAAGAAGAGACAGATAAAAACACACACACTAGGAGATGTGGTTTCTGCAATCAGTGCAGATACATTCTAGAGGATACAGAGATAAAATTGAAGAATTATAATAGAACCAGAATATTTTTAAAAAAGGGAAATTGTAACACAAAATTCCTAGTATATATGGCCAAATGCACAAGTTGTCCGTCTTACTACATAGGTAAAACGGAACAAAATTTTAGAAAAAGGCTATATGCACACATATACAGTATTAAGACAAGAGATGAGAAAAATGCTTTGGCCAAACACATTATTAACAAAGGTAATGAACATCAGTTCAGATTTGGTATTTTAGAGGTGGTAAAACATAACCCCAGAGGTGGTAATATTAAAAGTAAATTAGCTTTCAGAGAAAGCTATTGGCAGATATTAACAGATGCAACCACCCCACCAGGACTGAATGATTCTATATCTATGAAAAGTATTTTGGAATATATGTAAAATATATGTATTTTTTTATAATATTGTACATTTTATTCCTTGTTTTTTTAATTCTTTTATGGCTTAATATACTTGAGCAAATGACATACTGATGTATTATATTTTGTATTCATACATACAGTATTTTTAGGTAAATTGTGGCAAGTATCTCTTTAAATGAGAGCTTAGGATGATATTTTGGCGCCAACTTAAAGTATTTAAACAATCAATTGTAGAAGTTGTGTGTTCTGATGAAGCCTACGTTTTGTAGGTGAAAGCGCTTAACCTTTTATCTGTAATAAAAGTTTATTTTTTATGATGCCGTTCTCTGCCTGATATTTAAGGATTTAAGTCATCGAGTTTCACGGTTCAAAGGCATTTTAGCATTCCTTCAGATGCCGTTTGGTTTTGGGACAAGTCAGTACGCTATTTTTTCTTCTAGATGGTAAAGATAAAGGCTGGGATTCAGAAATGTTACCTACAATGGTAAGGCCTTTTCACTATTGGTGGTAAACATTTAAAATTTACAGACAGCACTCCTGAGGTGCTTACCTCAGAGAGGTGCAGCAGTGCAGTGCAGCGGCCTCTCTCGGACCTACCAAAAATGCTAATTATGCATTCTAGGAGAGCAGCATATGGTAATTATCTACATAAAAACAAATAAGTAATTGGGGCCCAAGTCAAGGAACTGAAACTAAATGTCAAAAATGCATTATTGTATCCCTGGGGAACTCATCTACCCCAGGAAACTACCATATTGACAATACACTTCTAAGAGTTGACCCAGTTGTTCAGAATTTGGGAACCTATGAGGATAGTGATCTAACTTTTGACCAATGTGTGTCCATTGTCCTAAGACATTCCTCTATTGTACAGCTTGTACAGGGATTGTGCCTAGATCTAGGGGTGTCATTGTCCTCCTTCAATTAGCCCTCATTAGGCCAGTCATTGAGCATAATGACCCCTTTGGCATGTATCTGTCCACACACATGCAGCAACTGGAATGTTCATAGAGATGTTTTACTCAAAGGATACATGGCCTGAACAACATGTCCTACATGGAGTGATTCCAAGCCCTGTCACTATTCTTGGTATCCTACAGACTGCTAGGAGTTGATCTGTGTCTAGCATACAAGGCATTCTTCAACCCAGCACTGATGGATTTATTGCACATCAGCAAGTCAAATGGCATTAGAAATACTTGGTCTAGGTATCCAAGTATCTTCTGCCAAGTCAACAGACTGCTTTGGAGGTACAGAATGCTACTGCTCTGGAACAGACTCCCCATCCACATAAAACAAAGCTCATCCTTGTCCATATTCAAGCGCAACTTGGATCTCTTGGTGGGAAACAGAACATTTACCCCCGAACTGTACTGTCTACTACTAATGGACAGAAGCAGCTCCAAAATGTTTTATCTCATGCATGGGTACCCTCAGATTATCTATGGTATGTTGTTGTTGTTCTTCTTCTTTTGGCTTTTCTCAGTTAAAGGTCGCCACAGCAGAACTCCAGTCCGCTAATGATTGGTAGTAGATTTTATGGTGCCAAGGTGCCAGCCCGATGCCCAACCTTCAATGAAAGCATGCTCATTCAAGCATGTCTTTTGAATGCCACTTGACAACGGGGAGGACATGCGCTCCAGCTGAGAATCGAATTGGAGAACTTATAATCCCAGCTATTATCATTACGGGTAATATATAATTATCGCCCATGGAATGGGTAAGGCCAAACTCTAACCAAGTGGACTAGGTTAATTTGAGCATAAAAAGGGAGACTGGTTAAGCTTAAAATGGACTGCAGTGGCAGCTAGCCTAGTACTTACCTATGAACCTAGGTGCACTTCTCCTGGAAATGCCTGTGATAAGGGCTTTAGGGAAGCAAAAGATTCAAAAACACTGCTTGACTATGTAAATCTTTACCATCAGCAGGGTAATTAACTCTGCCAAGAGCTGGCATTCACCCTTTCAAAGAGTGAGATCACATCAGAGGTAAGTGTGGATAGGTAGTATTAGGGTGGGTTTTGTGTGTGTGTGTGTGTGTGTGTGTGTGTGTGTGTGTGTGTGTGTGTGTGTGTGTGTGTGTGTGTGTGTGTGTGTGTGTGTGTGTGTGTGTGTGTGTGTGTGTGTGTGTGTGTGTGTGTGTGTGTGTGTGTGTGTGCATTTGTGATGGTCTGTGAGTATGGGGGGAGTCTGCATTACCTTGTAATTCTCATTAGACTAATAAACAGTGGAAATAATTAGAGAAGCACTAGACACTAGGAAAACTTTTTTTTTTTCATTTTAATAACCAGAAAGGTGATAGAACAACACTTTTTGCAGCACAAAAGATATACTGGGGAGGAACACTAGACACCAGGGATTATTTCTATATAATTACTCTAGGCCACTTAAAAATTTACTAGAGCAACAGGACTTGCATCCAGATGGATTTACTGAACAATAAGAAATATGGCACTCTAATGCTTGGTATTAATGACTGACTGTAAGGGTCTGTGCCATACAGGGGACATGAAGAAGACTGCTGGACAAAAGCAAGTGGGTTACACTAGACTACACCAGGGAGTCTTTATTAATTCTTACTCTAATCTACTTTAAAAGTTAATAAAGCAACAGGTCTTGCAACATGACAAAAGTTCTGAATAATAACATTAATGAACCTGTAGCGATGTGAGTTATGGGGATGGGGAAAAATAAGAGGCAACATCGAGGACGTTCTGTAAACTCAGGAACAGGTAAGAGGACATCAGTATGCCCCTGTGTGTGTGTGCCTACGTGTGTGTGTAAGTGTGTGTGTGGATGTTCATATGTGTATAGATGAATGAATGAGGGTAGATTCTTATGCTAACATGATGTATCATCTGCCAGTGGTCATTACAACAAGGGCAGCAGAATATGGCCTGTTTATTTATTTATTTTATTTTATTTTACATTTGTTTACCGGGAAAGTCTGACTGGACAACAAGTCCATTTTCAGCGGAGACCGGGGGAGAAAACCTCCAAGACTTATAGAGTATACAAAGCATTTCTAAAAATTACAGTATTATAAAGAGATTAAAACAGATTAATAATCCAAGATTGCAACTGAAAGGTCCATAAAATCATACAGATGTACAGATTGAACATATAGCTCTATATACAGTATTTACAGGATTAGACAATATATGCAAGTTTGAACTGAAAGATATGCTATAGAACTGGTTAGTGACAGTGTAGAAGAGTTAGTTGAACTGTCAGTTAGTTAGGGCACCACAGGGTGAGCTCAGAGTAAATTAGATAGGAACAAAGTCAGTTAGTTGGCTTGGCTTAGTCCAAGCATGCACATGCATTCTCTATTCAATACACAGTGATTCAGAAACATGCAAATTATTTCTCATTTGAGTTAATAGTTCTCTGAATCATTGGTTTCCATAAATATGCTAACAGACTTTTTTTGCCACAGCCTTACCATTCACAGCTAGACCTGCATCTGAATCCTGGCTTAAGTAAGTATTCAACAAATATAAGGAAACCAAAAAGAAATCAGTACAAAGATTCAATTAGAATTTAACTTGAAACTTACAGAGAGCAGGGCAATATATTTTTATTTAATACCAAATGTAAATGGTAAATTCATAATCTGAAAAATAAGCAAAAAGCACAACTTAGATTATAGTGCCAGTGCTGAAAAAATGAAAATCGGGAATATTTTTAGGTATGACAATTTCATTACTGTTATCACTGCAGCATTACTGAAAGATGTTGTCAATAAAAATCCCTGAGAGAAGGAAAAAAATTTCAGAAATTACTGAGGTACACATTTGCATAAATGGAAATAAAAGAGACTTCTAAGAAATTCCTAAAATTAGGACTTAGAAAGCATAAAGGATTGTTTCATCACAATAGACAATATCTGTCAATAAACAGTGGGCAAGTACTTCTTGAAATTTGCAATATTTAATGTTGAGAAAATGCTATTTTCTTGACAAAGGAGAATAATAAAGACTAACTAAATAAAGTATAGAATGTTCTGGGGAGGATGAAATAATGGACTTAAAGCAAGCAGAGATAAGTGGGACTGTTGAGAGGTAAAACTGCAGACTGTTGGCATGTAGCTGGCCAAAATGGACTACAAAGTCATAAGAGAAGGTAGAGGCTGAGCTATAGATATAAAGATCTGAAAATGTTTGGCAGCTGTGATCATATGTAGGTTTGCTAAACTTCTACCATACATTTCAAAAGAACTTTGCAACTTTGCTGCAACCAATACAGCTTCACTCAAGATAGACTTGAACAGAAATGAATGGAGGAGTGAAGGCATACTGTAAGGAGTTTGAAAAAATGATTTGCATTTAACATGGTGCTATTCCGGCTGATGTATCTGTGCCTTTTATATTGGGCTGTTGCTGGTTCTTCTGTGAAATTTATGCTGTATTTTTGCATAAAGTGCAGAATGATACAAAAGGACCCATAACATTTGCTATATGGTTACTAACTAAAGCTGAATTTGTTTATGCTCACAGAGATAAGAACGTTCTTGGCCTGATCTAGTAAGTAAAAACATTTTGCCAGTATATGGACAGAATAAGGTGTACTCTGGCTAAATATTCTCTGTCACTGCTAAACATTCATTCTTAAACCAAGAAAAAACTATTTATTTGGTGATGACAGACAGGTCATAGTACTAGTCAGTGTTCTTTGGCGTGAACTCATATCATACGAAATACAAAGAACTTTGCAACACAGCAGTCATCAATGTCCTGTGAATAGACTGCAAAATTAACAACCATGGATTAATGGATACGTACATACACAGTCTGATGTACACAAACTCATGAAAATGCTGCTATACCAAGATATTCAAGAAATGACCTAGTAATGCTATAATGAACAAATCAGTTTTTGAAGGGTGATGTATGGGCAATAACTTGTACATCCTGAACTTGCTGCTAGAAAAGAACAAGAAATCATACAGCATGACTTTAGAATAATAATCCTAGCCATGCTCAGTTTCAAAGTGCTAAATGTTGCATATAAAGGACTCCTGGGAACAGATGAAATTCATTTCTTTGCCCAAAGTTTCATGTGGAAGCCTGAAACATTCAGTAATTGAATGTTAACCCCAAAGCTGCAGTGGACATCAGATGTACCACTATAGCATTTTGCATCCCTGAGAATGGCAACACCACAGGTCACCTCAAGGACTTAGTGTACCTAATGAGACGATATGCACACAGAAAATGACCAGAAGCCATCTGCATGTACTTATTCAAGACCACAAAGAAAGAATTTGTCCAAACAACTCATTAGTGGCATTTGTGAGCAGGTCGGTTCAAGTCAAGAAATTTAAGACACATGTGAAGCAAAACAGCATTAAACTCTAATCTATAGTTATCCTACAAACCACAAGTGAAATGCATGGGAAATCTGTTAAAGAATTGCATAATACTGTTAAAGAGGTGAGCCTCTGTGGTAAGCCCTGCAACATGACATAAAAATTGTTCTTTTTGTTTATGATAATACCTTGCACACAACTACCAATTCAACACCAGTGACATTATTTTTAAACAGAAAAACTAAATTCCAGATGGGATATAGTGAAAGCAGATGTGCTAAGACAACCGCACTGTTAGGATATAAATTTAGGGAAACAAGACTTCTATTATATATCAGAAAGAGTTTACCAGAAACTACAAGACCAGCAGATGGCAAATGGGCCACATTGTTTCAGGAACTATGGTCCAAAGCTACCCTTTGTGATCTAAGAAATGGTACTTTGAGAAGACATATATGTCAGTTACAATTTTTTTTTCTCATGCAGATGGAGTACCTGACCTGTAGTATCAAATCCTAGATTGTCATCCTTGGAATATCGAATGACCTGAACAGTAACAGATGAAGGATGAATGACCAAAATCACGTTCCAAAATGATGAATGAGCTCTTTGCACCCAAGAAGGATGACAAATCAGATCACTGTGCATTGATGGATTGATGTTCAAAGCTGTAATATATTACTGCACAAGGGAGATGCAGATGTAACGTGCACTGACAACACTTCCAAGGGATTTACAAATTAGCATTTCTAGTCCTCTCTTATAACTTGAATATGTAAGCAGATTTTCCTCAAATGTTAAATCTCTGATGAAGAAGCATATATTTTCAGTTTCAAAATAGTACAAGGGTTGCAAATGTTACTAATGAAAGATATTACTGACAGTAGATAAGCACTGCTAAGCAGTATGGCAGTACTATTTGTAATGTGAGGAACAAAATCATACTTTTTAATAAAACATAAGCACTGAGATTCATGCGGTGCTGGTTCAGAGACAATAGCACACATTCCAGCTAAATTTACTGGCACCTGAGAAAGTAATTTGAAGAAATATATACCCTAAATGATAGGCTTTGCTATTGCAATTATGAGAGTGCACAATGGTTAAGGTCTTTATCTCACCGATACAAGGTACAGGGTTTCATTCAGATCTCTGATTATAGGGTTGTAATAGTCTGTAGACTGATAGCCTTGTATTTAGCTATGAACGTAATTGTCTGTCTTTTAGGATCAAGTACAATCTTTGCCTTAGCTGCAGAAGATGCATACTTTGCATTCAGTTTGTCTTCTTTGCATTTCTAACTGTGAATCACAATATTGTTTTGTTCATTTTTAACATATTTTTTTAAAAACATGCTTATAATCAGCCTGTGAATGTCAGCATCTTGCATGCATGGCTTAATGGTGCCTTTATATGTGTCATCATGCTGCATATTTAGTTCTTGCAGTTTTTTGTTACCTAACACAGTTCAGGACACAATTACATTCAGTAGACATACAGGAAAATAAAACTGTCAGTGTCCTCCTGCAATGGGAATACAGATGAGACCAAACAAGTGTGTTAGCAGATCACCCACAAATGTGTCCGGATCAGAAGTGGACATCGAAAGGTAAAACCATCATGAATGATATAAATAACATTTTAAATTTTTTAAAACACTAACATGTTGATTTTCACTGGATAACGCAGACATTTCCATACAGGTATGGACTTCAATTTTAGGCAAAAGCATTTTTACTGAATTCCATTTTGCAGCTTAGTACTTGAGCCTTAGTAAGGTAAAAATGTAAAAGGAGGGGATGCCGAAAATAGACTTTTAATGGCATATGTAGAATTTGCATATTGATATTAAATGAGTATAGGGATTCACTTCTGCTAAATGCAATTCTTTGGATTAAAGAAATATGAGCACCATGTTTTCCATATTCCCTCAGAAGAAGAAAAGCAAGTTCTTCATGTTTTGTGTGAAACCTAAATATATGTCTTTCCCCTGAATACTAATGAGTTATAATGATAATGATATTAGGCAGTAGTGGGAGTGGGATGCTTGTCTTCTATGCCCATGTGAGATAGTAATTTTGGAGAAAATCAGTGATCTTTCGTTCAGAATTTTGTGTGTTCTGGGTAGAATGGCAAAATATTTCACATGAGAGTGGGAGACCCCTGAATATGCCAGCCTAGTTATTTTACCTGGAAGATTAAAACATATGCAATACTGGTAGTTTGCCACTTGTAATCTAATAGTCCTTACTATGAATGCATATTAGGGTAAATATATAGTCCATTTTGGCACTTAACTGTTTTTGTAGTTCTCACAGCTACTATTGGTCAGTTTTTTCTTTACCTATTAATAGATTGAGAATACAAATCATCCTTCAAAATTCCGGAAATTATTATAAAATCTTAAATGATAGGTTTAAAACTCAAGAAATGAAGAAGCAGTTATAGATTTTAAAGGGCAAAATCAATTAAAACATCAGAAAAGGGTATAAATAGTTTATTCAAACCAATAATTACAACAGAAGTGACAAATAAAATAAAGGAATTAAAATCAAAATCAAAGCTCCATGTATATATTATATTCTTCAGGACTTTTGTGACATTTCCCTAAAAATAACCTAATTGCTTCTTAAGCAATTCACACATATACAAACAAATAATCAAAATCTATCCCTCATGGAATTATTCAATAATAACAACATGCAATTATTGCAAATGTATTTATGAATTAAAAAATCAGACAAAGGACATAACTTAAAAAAAGGTCTCCAACACAGGATGGTTAAGTAATGATTTGTCAAAGAAGTGAGCATGTGAATTTCAGAAAGAAATTATTTTTAGGATAGACATTCAAGTAAATATCAGGAGCAAAGGAAAAGAGGAATAATAATAGAGATTATGAGAGACTCCCAACAGTGATATAAGAAGGGGAAGAAGTAACAATGACAGATTTGTAGTAGTATGGAGTTATTGGCAGGGGTGGAAGATTGCACTATTGCAGTTAATTTATATCCCACCTAAAACTATTATCCTGGAGCTTAGGAGAAGTTCGGGAGAAATAAACTTTTAGCGGTGAGTATTATTTATGAGTGGGAACTAGAACTTAATTTGCAATAGTGAGGATGTGTCAGGGCAACCTGGAAGAGAAAATATTACAAATCAAGGTAGATTTCTGAAGAAAAATATGAGAATACTTTGTATAGAAGATATGAATTCAGTAGCAGAATAGAATTTACACATTTCACAAGATACAATAACTGGACTAGACCAAATCAAATATTTCTCACAAATGTATGTGTATTTAACTAAAAGCTTTGAGACTCATCCAATATCTATATTAGATAATTCACTAATAAACATAAGCTAAAGATGTAGGGGAATGAAAATATGAGGCACCGATGTAGACAAAGATGTTTTCATTCTTTGTGCTTTCCTACTTATCTGTTTAAAAAAGATGAATTTAAGAAAAAGGGTAGTGGATATGCTTGAGGAGCTATTATAGAAGGCAAGAATTATTTTAGAAGACATAGATAGTGAGTGTGAAAAAGTGAAAATGAAATTTAAAAATATGGTTCAAATATGAAAGAAAGGGGTATGGAAAAGGAGCAAAGAAATTATTTAGAGGGCTGAAAGTGTAAGGTACTACAGAAGAAGAGGAATCTCACTGAACAGAACATGCACAGATATATAGTACTAAAAGCAAAATAAGGAAGAATTTGAACAATGAGCATGAGTTTAGCAAGGTTGCTGTAAATAACTATTTTTTATAACAGAGGGAAGCAGATTGTAAAAAAACACTTATGTTGGTGAGTATTCATGCAGAAAAAACATTCACTAGCCTCTACTGGATCTTCATGAATGGTCATTGTTAGCATTCGCATTCCCTAATAAAAATAGCGACAGTAAGGAAGATGCATTAAACGTCAGAAGTAAGAATTAATACAGGAAGCTCCCTCTCTGACAAGCTGTGTTTGAACAGAAGAACAATCCAGGTCTTTCCCTTTTGTTATTTACTTTATATTTAAAGAGTATAAAATAAGAGAAGATGAAATAAATACTATAGTGGTAAACTATGTATCACATATGGACTGGTTCTGTTATATCCATGCTTAAGGAGACATGATAAGGTGAATGATTTAGGTGTATGGATTAGAAAATAATTATGTTATGTTAGATAAAGATATGTGGTAAGTGACTAAACAAAAGATAATACAAAAATTGAGAAATTAGAAACTTGATTTTGTATGTATATATATATATATATATATATATATATATATATATATATATATATATATATATATAAATATATAGCTAGCAAGATGTACACAGTGAAAATGTTTTTAGTCCCTTTAGTCTTAACAAGTCAGATATATTTTTATCAACCAGAGGAGAAATTGTGGATGGCAACTTATAAAGATTTGAAATAACATATTAGGAAGGCAAAGAGGGCAAGATTTAAGTGGGGTACATTGATCTTCCCAATAGATGAAGATAGTTTAAGGTTATCCAATTAGAATGAATATTTTAAAGCTATGCCGTTAAGGCTCATACACATTACTCAAGAAGAAGGTTATAAATCAAAGTGAAAAAATATAGCAAAATAAGGTGAAATTGAAAAGAGAAAGGCAGGCTGGGATTCTGGATGCAAGTCTTTAAGGAGAATAATAGCAACTATATGGAATATTATATTCATAAAGTAGCAGCAAGTATTGTAAGAACTAAAACAGAGTGGGGATGACAGAAATGAGACTATACCAACAGGGATATCTGCAAATAGAAGTATAGAAACAGGCAAGAAGGGAACTGAGTTTACTGAAGGGCGTTAGAAAAGAAACCAAGGTACTGAGGACAAATAACTTGAGAGGGAAAGGTCATAGAGTAGGATGAGGCTAAGCAGTTGTTTGGACTGCAGGTAAGAGACTGCCTTCTCTATCAAGGACTGATATCAGAGTATAGGCAAAGAGAAAGGATAAGAATGTGCAAAGTAAAAATATTGCATAACTATAAGAATCAGAGGAAAAAAGAGAGTGGAAAATTAAATTATGAAGGAACAATGGCAATAAATCAGTGATGCTCCCATGTATACAAGAAAAACCCAGAAGGTTTAGAATTGCTTGCATGAAAGTATTTGCACACATATTTCATACCCCAAGTAGATTTCAGAGAATTTTTCATCGGGTAGATAGCAGATGCTAGATGCATGATGTGAAGATAGAGGAGATTGAGTGCATATTATCTAGGAATGTAATGAATTAGTAGTTTTTTTAAAAATTCCCTACACAGTACTTTGACAGAAATTTTGGGGAAACTTAGAAAATGATTCTTTTGAATGGGGATATAGGACCTAAATCACCTGGACATAGGGAAGTTTGACTAAGTATAATTCTATTGGCTACTAAAAAACAATTACTAGAAAATGGAAAACAAAATCCATACCAAACGTAATGGAAGTTTTGAAAATTGTAAAGAAGATGTTTGAACTGCCAGTGAAATCTTTAAGAAAGGGAAGGAGCAAATTTCATAGAAATAAATGTAATTTGTAAGAACAATGCATGCAGAATAAAGCTTAGGAAGAGGCATGCAGTATAAGAGAAGTTGGAGTAGAGTCATTTATATAATTTTGGAATGACTGAAAATTGTTAAAATGAAAGCATGTATGTATACTGCATGATAATAATAACAGACATTGATATTATAGTTTGTTTTCTTTTCTACTGATGCATATGGACTCATGCTGGACTTTAAAATCTGATCATTTAACTGCATCATTAACATCTAGCAATATTTTTGAAAACTTCCCGAAATAAAGCAAGAACTGAAAATTACTATAACGTGGTAGAAAAGATCAACAAATAAATAACTAATAATATATTTTTTTCTGTAAGCAGGTCATGTTACAGATTTGTAGGGAGAGATGTGTACTTCTAACCTTCATTGTCATTTGTATTTGTCTGTAAACATATAGGAATTATCACTCATCTTAACCTCAGTAATAGCTGCAATATGTTCTAATCACTGAAACATGGACTTAAACACTATCCTTATAGCTCTCTTCACAACAAAATCCCATGTTCTACTCAATGAATACAAGCTCAGATTCTAGTGTACCGTCTTTATAGACCAATAAATTGGTAAGGGCTCACATTTCTTCAACAGCAAAGCGTTAAGTGATTCTTTGTAACCCTTGTTTCTTTCCATGCTCTACTGTACTAGTTGGAAGACTACCTCCAAGGCTGTAGACTACAAAGATAACTTTTGGATTCTTGTTTAGTGGTGAATTAAGTGGTCCTCAGGTACCTTGACAATGGAAAAGAGATATACAAGGGGTTAATAAGGACAAAATAAGTGGTTAAAATGTTAAATAAAGGTATTGACTGGAAAAGCTGATCATTCTTTTTTGCTTCATATAACTCTTATGACAAGTGTGTAATGACTACAATGACTGACTTTTAAAGGTCAAGCACTTCCTGTTTTTAAAATCAAACTTATTACCGATTGCATGCTGGAGTCATGGACTGATTTTAAAGCTGAATACGCCTGCTGTTTTCGTAGTAAGTAAATACACATTATGTTTCATTCACTAGACAACTAGAACAAGGCTGCTGTCTTCGCTCCCTCTACATAGATTTCAGAAGGGATCTAAACTGGAAGTGGATTCATGAACCCAAGGGATATAAGGCCAACTTCTGTGCAGGGAGTTGCCCGTATCTGTGGAGTGCTGACACTCAGTACAATATGGTAAGTGATCTTGTCTGTATAATTATGACGTGTAACATGTTATGCAAAGTAACTACCATGAGTTAGAAAATATTTATCAGTGTGTTCTTCTGAACAAAAGGAGTTTATTTTAGCAATGTAGCTGAAACAATCCTACACCAGATAACAGTACATAACTTCCAGCAGAGCATTTTAATTTGTTAATTTGATTATTTGATAGGAGAATATAATTTAAGACAGAATATAGATGAGGAATCAATGTAATAGTGCTACTTTGCTAGAAGAAATATAAGAAAAAACTGTGCCATGGAGTGGAAAAAATGTGATCTGTTGGAACTGCAGAAATAAGTTTGCATAGAGGGGCTTAATTCATTACTGAAACTTATAAAAAATTATGCTGTGCCAGCTAAAGATAGGTTGCGCTATGACTTTTTAAAACAATTAAAGATGACAGGGTAGTATTTGTAAATGGGTTAATGAATGGTTTCAAATAAGGTTTTAAAGAAAAGAAAATATGCAAGTCTTCAAAGAATTATTAATAGTTAAAGAGATGGTTGGTTCAACCATATGATGAGGTCGGGAGGGAAAGTAGTGACTTGTTGCATATCTAAGGCTTTTGCCTCCATGGAACATGTATTGTTATGGAAAATATTAGAAGAGCATAGATGTGAATAAAAACTGTTAAAAGTTTGCCAGTCTACATATGAGATTATTAGTTTAATTTCAATAGCAAATGAGTAGCTGGGTAAAGAAATAAAAAAATGAATAGGAGAATAAAACAGGGTAATCTGATGCGCAGAGTATTATTGGCTTTATTAATGAATGAGCTAGTAAGGGAAAGATAGAAAGAGTTCAGTAGAGGAGGCTAGATGAGAAATCGAATGTGATAAGATAATTGGTAGTTTTATCTCCTGCTACCCGATAATCACTGAGATTTCCATTATTCATTAGTCCCCTTCACCCTGCTGATAACAGCTGATATTTTGAAATGTAATACATGCAGTTATCAAGGTTTTTCACTAATGAACCTCAACACTGTCTTGTACATGCTGACTTATAACACTTCAGGGGATGGGCATGCAGTAATGAAAATCTTGCAAACTGAACTGCCCTTCACATTCACAAATGTCATAATCCATCAGACTAGCTCAACCATCCCACCAGGACTTATGCTTTTAGTTCTCATGTTCTCAGTAACAGACATTGTACCTGCACATAAGGCATGCTTTCCGAGCACACACAAACCCATCTTCCCCATCCTTGGTTGAGAATATCTGTCCTCCCTGGTGCTATCACAAGCACAGGCAGAAACCATCAACAGTGTTTAATTATGCACACAATATGTTTTTGATAGCTAAGGTGTTAGGTAGAATGAAAAATGTAGCATTTATCTGGAAGGTATTATGAAACAGGTAGGACTGAAGTTGAATGAAGAAAAAAGCATAGTATTTGGGGACTTAGTGCAGGGTATTTAATAAATGTAGATTTAAGGTATTAGGAGAGTTGTTTGAATAATAGAAAATAATTATGCAGCGATAGGGAAGTTTGAATGAATTCAAAACATGAAGTTGTTTGTAATGAGATTTTAGAAAAAGGTAAAATTAATCAGTTCACTTTGAGTGGGTATAATAGTTCCCAGATTTGTTAGGTGTGGAGTTTTTACTAAAACTTTCCACTGGTATGTATTTCCAAATTGAACTCCATAAAAATGAGTATTTTGTACAATATAGAGAATAAAGGAGGACTTAATATATTAAATCCATTTTTAACTTCTGCTTCATTTATTTTATGAATTGTAGATGTTCTTCGTGTTTCACTGTTGCACTCAGTTTGAGTTATCTGCCTGCAGGTAGCCCTCAGCAGGCCTGAATACCAGAGTCTTGGGATTTCTGCGTCAGATGCTGTCGCTTCTTCCATGACGTCAGGTCATCAGGGGTATAAAACATGTAGCCAATGCCATTACATCAGTCTTTCTTGCTGTGCAGTGCCCGAAGCAGAAGCAGTTTGCAAGTGCCCGTCGGCCAACTCCTGAAACTTTTGTTATTTGAGTTTCAGACCTGAAATCTTCTAAAAGATAAGTACCCCATTGAGGATCCTTTTTTCTTGCTCTAAGCAATGTCAGAAAAAATTAATAATTGTCTTGCCTGTGGAAAGCAAATACCTCACAGAGATTTTCATTCTTACTGCGTCACCTGTTTAGGCCCAGACCACGACGTCCCTTGCTGTCGGTTTTGTGCCTTGCTGAACACCCAAACTATTCGTCGGGCTATTTTTCTAGCTAAATTCTTTCGCTCTCCATCTCCATACTCCGAAATGTCTTCGGTAAGCCATTCGACTACCAATCTTCTGAAAAAATGAAAGGATAAACACAGAGACAGACCACATAGTTCCAAGGCTGCCGACAATGGTACCATCCACCGGTACTCAATGAGGTTCTTTCACAGCCCCTGATACCCACTTTTACAGATTTGCAGGCCTCTACTGAGGCCCATTCAGAGTCAGGTATGCAGCGAGATGCTTCTTTGACTATGGAACCTGCGGATGTCTCTACCTTGGACGGGTCCAGAGCCGCTGTGCAGGCACCAGCTTCTGAGGGTGTTTACAGGCCTTCTGATCTTCATATTAAACCAACGACTTCCTTTCAAACCAAAAATACTGAATTTCTCAGGCCTAAAGTTCGCACTACGCCTAGGAAACTGACAACCAAAGCACATTCTAAGGCCCACATGCCACAAAAACAAATGATTAGAATGGCTGAGGACCTCATTACTTTAATTAGGGGAAGTCAGCCTTCCCCTTCAAAAAGGCCCAGAACTGATTTTCCTTCTGATACTTCTGATCAAGAATCTGATTACTCTGATCCTTCTGATTTCCAAGATATACCCTTATCTACCTATGATGATTCTGGTGCAGAGGATTCCATTCCCTCTGCTTCCCCTCCAGAGCATTTTTCTCTTAGTGAAACCCTGCACACCCTTAGAGAACATTTCCACTGGGAGAGCCAGGACTAATCCCAGTCCAAAAAGAGACTCAGGGAATTTTTAAGCTTGGCTCAGCACAGGCCTCTAGCTATCCCTCCTGTTCTGGAAACTGTAGTTGATGTCTTCCGGGAATCCAGCCTTAACCCTGATACCTTGCCACCAACTCCCAGGAAACCTGACAGGTACTACAGAGTGCCTGACTCCCACAAATTCCTTTTTAGGAATCCTACTGCAGATCCAGAGACCATTTCCCAGGGACCTAAAGGCATTAAGGCTACAACTGCCAAAATTCCTACCCCTTCAGACAGGGATTCCAGGGCATTAGATAGATGGGGAAAAAAGGTATACACTTCTGCTACACTTGCTATTAAGGCTTTAAATTGCCAGTTTCATATGTTAAAGTATCAGCAGCATAGTATGGAGCTAATTAAACAAAAAATGTTGTTGATTCCTGATTGTGCAGAACACAAAAGAGTTACAAGAGTTAATGCATTCTGCTAACCAAGTTGGTAAACATACTTTGCAATGTGGGTTTGATGCTTTAGAAGCTTCTTGCAGGCCTGCTGTCACTGGGTCTGTTCTTAGTAGACATGCTTGGCTTAAGGAACAAAACTTGCCAGATCATGTCAAAGCAAAATTACTGGATGCACCATTAAATCAAGAGCGTCTATTTGGTAATAAAGCAGGAGAAGTCCTCAAAAGAATGGAGGAGAAAGCTAAATCTATGCAAACTGTTAAGGATTTCTTACAAGTACAGCCACCTAGATTCAGTAGGCATTGGCCTTCAAAAAACTGGTATTTTCCAGTCTCTTCCAGGCCTTCTCAGTCTAAACCCAGGGGCAGCAGACCACCAAAACTTCAGTCTCAGGCTATGCACAGATCTAAGCAATGGAGTGCTCCCATGTTCAAAACAGGGAGTAGTAAGCCTCCATCCTTTGGTAAAATTGCACAATGACTTATCCTTAACTCTTTTAGGAGGAAAACTTGCACTGCATGCCAAAAACTGGCAATACATTACCCAAGACAAATGGGTCTTAAACATTGTTTCCCAGGGATACAGATTCCAATTCCACTCACTCCCATCCATAAGTGGATGGCCAGACCTACCACCAAACCAGTGGGTAGACACCCAAAAGCAAGTACTTTCTCTTCTCAGTATCAAGGCTATTCAACCTGTCCCAGCAGAACAAAGAGGACAAGGTTTTTACTCCAGAATGTTTCTGGTCCCCAAAAAAGAAAACTCCTATCCTGGATCTGTCTATTCTCAACACCTTTTTGGTGGTTCCAAAATCCAAAATCTTAACTCTCCAACAGCTGCTTCCTATGCTAGCAAAGGACTCCTGGCTAGCAACCCTAGATTTAAAAGAAGCTTATCTGCACACTCCCATAAGGGAATCTTGCAGAAAATACCTACACTTCAGAGCAGGCTCTATGCACTATCAGTTCTCTGCACTTCCCTTTGGCTTATCTGCTGTGTCCAGAGTATTCGCAAAGTGCCTTGCTCCAACCATTGCATATTGCAGGCAGAGAGGAATTCAAATTTGCCCATACTTGGATGATTGTCTGACTCAGGCGGACAGTCAGAAATTGCTACTTCAGCGCCTGGCATTTGTAAAGAGACTTCTCACTTCACTGGGGTACACCATCAACAAAAAGAAATCACAACTGGTACCCAGCCAACAGTCTATATTCCTGGGAGCACGCTTGAACACAACTTCCCAGATGGCATTCCTCACTCCAGAGAAACAAATTTATTTGACAAACTATTTCAATCTACTGGCCACCAAAACCCAGCTATCTGCAAGAAAAATACTACAAGCCCTAGGGTTCATGGCCTCTTGCATTCTACTAATTCCATATGCAAGACTGCATATGAGGAAACTTCAATGGTACCTAAAAAGTCTCTGGTGTCAACATTCTCAGGGCCTGGAAACAATGATTCCTATCATTCCTTGCCCAAGGACAGAGTTCCTTTGGTGGGCAGAGGTCTGCAACCACAACAAGGGACTCCCTTTCATTCTACACCCTGCTGCCCAAACCCTAACAACAGATGCATCAGACTATGCATGGGGGGGGGGGGTTCACATGGCAGAGCAGTGCATTCATGGCAAATGGAACCCAATGCAAATGCACCTGCATATCAATCAAAAAGAAATGTTAGCTGTGCAGAATGCTCTGACAGCCTTCAAGGGCCTTATTCTTCTAGGACAACTATTGGTAAAGACAGACAACACCACAGTTATGTGGTACATAAACAAGCAGGGGGGAACCCATTCCTACCCACTCTGCAGACTAGCAATGGCTCTGTAGAACACAGCCTTGAGCAACCAAGTGCACTTACAGGCTCAATTCCTGCCAGGCAAACTAAATTCACTGGCAGATGACTTAAGCAGAAATCTCATGGATCCACACAAGTGAAAAACGGAACCCAAAATATTCAAGATTTTGAGGAACAGGTGGGGGTCACCAGAGGTGGACCTTTTTGCTTCCCCTCAGAACTATCAATTGAGCAAATATTGCACCAGAACTCCCCACAGCCAAGCTTGGAAAGTGGATGCCCTGTCCTTCACCTGGGAAAGCCTCTCAGTCTATGCCTTTCCCCCTCTGCAGTTCCTCTCAAAGGTTCTACTAAAAGTCAAACAGGACAAGCCAAGGACAATCCTGATTGTGCCAGACTGGCCACGCCAGCACTGGTACCCTCTTTTGCACAGTATGACAGTGCTACAACCATGGCACCTGCCTCAGATTCCTTCCCTGCTGCCCCAGCAGGCAGGCCAGATTCTCCACCCTCAGCTACAGACCCTGAACCTTGTAGCCTGGCTAATCCCCTGAATTCCACACCAGCAAACCTCAGTAAGCAGGTGCTGGATGTCATTCTTGAGGCAAGGAGGCCTAGAAAATCCTATTTGGAAAAATGGAAAAGATACTATTCCTGGAGCCAGTCTCAGGGAATGGGCACAACTGTGCCCAGATTACCTCATATACTAGATTACTTAACAGAAATGCTCCACAAAGGCCTATCCTTCTCTTCAATTAAGATCCATGCCTCTGTCATATCAGCTCAATATAATACTGAGTCATCCCTCTTCTCTCATCCTCTGGTAAAACAGTTCCTGAGAGGAGCCAAAAATGTAAGACCCCCCCCCCCCCCAGGAGAGCTCCCACTCCAGCCTGGGACCTTAACTTTGTATTAGAAAAGCTCACACTTCCACACTTTGAACCTGTAGCCACAGCAGAGTTAAAATTCCTCTCATGTTAAACAGCTTTACTTCTAGACATCACTTCAGCAAGAAGAGTGTCTGAATTGCAGGCCCTTATGACAGTGGAACCCTTCATTATCTTCCATGCAGACAGGGTTTCCCTCAGGACTAACCCATCCTTTATGCCCAAGGTGGTGTCTAGTGTGGCTTTAAACCAGTCCATTCATTTTCCAACCTTTTTTCCTAATCCTCAAAATAAAAGGGAAAGATCCTGCATTCCCTGGACATGCACAGGCAACTTAGGTTCTATCCGGACAGGACTCAACTTCTCAGAAAATCTGATCAGCTGCTAGTCAGCTTTGCTGCAGGGGCAGAGGGCAAGGCCATTTCAAAGCAAATCATTTCTAAATGGATAGCACACTGCATCCATTTCTGCTACAAGCACCATGGGAAACCCACCCCACAGGGGATCAGAACTCATTCCACTAGGGCTACATCTACCTCTACAGCATTTCTCAGGGGAGTCCCTACCAGGGACATCCTGGAAGCTGCAACCTGGAGGTCTGTACACACTTTCACCAAGCACTACCACTTGCCTATATTTTCTAAATCCAGAGCTGGATTTGCCACAGCAGTCTTACAGGGCCTGATTGCCAGCCCTGATGCTTCATGACTACCTCCACCCTTCCTTAGCTTTGGGAATCAACCCAAATGTGATGACTGCAACAATGAAACACGAAGAACATAGTACAGTTGTGTACACTTACCATAAATGTAGATGTTCGAGTGTATTCACTGTTGCAGTCCTGGTTACCCTCCCTCCAGCCCCCCCGACTTCTCTTGATTTCTTTCCTGTCCTTTTTGTCTGGCATATCTTATGTCATTGGTATTTGTTTTTTGCTGGGGGTATTACATACCATGTAATTGCTTCCTATTTGGGGGGCACCTGACATCTGGGGCAAGAAAAACTGATGTAATGGCATCAGCTGCATGTTTTATACCCCTAACAACCTGACGTCATGGAAAAAGCGACAGCATCTGACACAGAAATTCCAAGACTCTGGTATTCAAGCCAGCTGAGGGCTACCTGCAGGCAGATAACCCAAATGTGATGACTGCAACAGTGAATACACTCGAACATCTACATTTATGGTAAGTGTACACAACTGTACTTTTGTTGTGTATAGCAAGGAAGCTGTTTTAACAAAGGTTATGTTGGGGTAGTAGGGGAAAAGCAACAAATAATTTATGAAAGTAAAAAGGAAAGAAAAAAGAATGCTGATCAAATAAAATAAAAATTGTGGAAGGTGGATATTTGAAAGACAAGAATAAAATAATACTAAGAATTATGTGATAAATGTATGGATAAACTTGAGAAAATAGACAAACAGGCTTTAGGAAGACAGAATGAACGATAACAAACATTCTTTTGAAAATTATCTCTAGGTAAACTCCCGGTAAAATCTGAAATGAAATGCAAATAGATAATAAAGAACTGATATAACAGAGTTGAATGTAAAGTTGTAAAAGACATGATATCTGTATGTATATATATATATACATAAATGGATCTTCTTTTACTTACCGAAATCCCACTTTGTCGAACTTTATAACGAGACAAACTTGCCAAAGATGTAGTTTCATGAACACCTGGATCACTGTAAAATAACTCTGGGAAAAAAAAACTACTTGTCCAGCAACACTTCAACAACAAACTGAAGCAAATCAAACCCACCCAAGTGGGGCTGCAGCCCCCACACCCCCCAACTAAATATACCAACTCCAAGATCACACTATAGTGAAAACAAAGGGCAAAGTTCACCATGGTGGCTAAGTGGTTCATTTCCTGGAGTTATTTTACAGTGATCCTGGTGTTCGTGAAACTACATCTTCAGCAACTTCATCTCGTCATTATGAAGTTCGACAAAGTGGGATTTCTGTAAGCAGAAGTAGATCCATATATATATATATATATATATATATATATATGTGTGTGTGTGTGTGTGTGTGTGTGTGTGTGTGCATACATATACATAAATGTTCACACAGTTTAAGAGTGAAAAGATGCTGAGAAAAATGGTTAACTTTAGTAACTCAAATACCAGTCATTTAATTCATAATTTAATTCATATTAACTTCCTGCATCTGCCTTAGGACATATTCTACTTACAAGCATCAACAAGTTAATAACAAAGAAATCAGCAGTAGGAACCAGCCTGATCTTTAAATATACTGCCTCAATGTTCACACAAACTCTGAAAAATTATATTTAGCAACAGATTTTATGTATCTAAGTCTACTGCACTCAACCCCAAATAGATGAGCATTCAGCTGGGAGGGAATGAGACTCGCGCAGCAGAATACCAAGCACAGAATAGAAAAAGTGGAATACATGATGAAATGTTTCAGTTTAGGAAATTCAGAAGTGAGGCTAGATGGATTAAATATGAATTTTAAGAAATTCTGAGCAAAGGGGAAGAAGAACAATAAAATTGCAATAACCTTCTTGGGAACTATATCAGGGAAGAAGTCAGAAGGTATTATATGCTAAAAAGGGAGAGTGGATGTGACAGTTGATAATATTAGGTTTTGGTTATGGAAAAAACAGGCAGGTAGTATAGACACATTTTCTTTTCTGTTCTGTATTTTTTCTTTACTTTTCAAATGTGCATTTTTATTGGCATTCGTGAAGACATTCTGATTGTTCTGCTGTTCTAAGAAATATATGGAAGATTTTTGAATGTGTTGCAAATGATAAATTGCCAGTTCCTCAGTAAATGGCATGGAATCTTTTATATATATCATGGCACAGTGAGGAATGCAGAACCCTCCTTATGCTGCTCTGCAGTGTCAGTAATGGAAAAGGAATTTATGCACCCGGTGTGGAAATAGAACCCACAGTTTTTGGATCTTCCAATATCAACAATAAATGTGATACCTTTTGAGGCACTGACAATGGTGAGCTTCATTAGCAACTTCTAGATAAATAATATATACATATTATTTTCTATGCACTTCAGACAAAACAATAGCTACATAGATTTCTTGGCATTTCTACTGAAGATCATCAGCCTTATTTATAATTTTTTCTATCATAATCCTTAAGACCTACTCAGTGGATAACCTTCCTTTGCCATATTGGCTCATTCATTCCCCTTTGGGCAAGAGCCAGGTATTTCCTGGAAAACATAACACCCTATTGCCCATTCATTACTTCATAGGTTCATAGGTGATACTAGGCTAGTGACCACAAGGGCCTTTTAAGCTAGCCATGCCTTCCAAATCTCTGACGAGTTCTGATATCCTTGATAAGTACTATAAGTACTGTCACCTGGGAAAGGTAGAGGAGCCAGTGGGCCAATCAAGTGGAAGGGGGCATAAAAAACTCCATCATGTATTTCAACTTTTATCTTTCTCTTTGTCATTTATAACCATATTCCATCAATATCTACTACTGAACTCTCACAAGATTTCACAATGAAAGTAGTTGCAAGTATTTATTTTATTTATTTATTTATTTTATTTTACATTTGTTGACCGGGACTGTCTGACTGAGCTGAAGAGCCCTTTTTCAGCGGAGGCCCGGGGAGAAAAGCTCCAGGATATTAAACAATTTTCATTATAAATTAGCATTAAACAGCAATGTTACAGGATTATTACAAGGCATTAAGTAGCAATACAATGTTATACAGTGTCAATAATCAGGAGTGTAGCATAACTATTTCAAGATGTATAAAAAGAATTATGTCATTAAGATGAGTATAGTTTTTGGGGTAAGTGGTTAAAAAAACAGTTTTATCATGATGTAGTTGCATGAAGGCAAGACAATTACAATAGAATGTATCTCTGAGGCCATTTGCTTAATAGAATTTAGAAGACAGTAGAAAGAGTAGTCAAGGAAGATTAGAGAGAGCTAGTGAGAAGAGTGAGTTATGGGCAGAAAGTAGATTAAGGTATGAGAAGTAGGGGATGTTAAGGAGGGAGAGTGCAGTGGCAGGACCAGTGACTTTTAAAGTGCTCTTTGGTGGCTGTCTTAAATTGTTTCGGATGTGTAAGGGTCCTGATTTCTAGTGGGAGCCTATTCCAGGCAATAGTGGGGTGATAGCTGTACATGCTGCGTCCAAATTTAGACTTGGGTTTGTATATTTGTAGTAGGTCTTAGTTAGAGCTTCGGAGAGGTCTGGAGGGAGAATAATGGGAGATGAGAGGGGATAGTGCTGGGCAGTAGGAAGGCTGGTATAGGATAGAATGGATGATCTGGAACTGAGAGAGAAGAAGCTGGTGGGGTAATTCAAGCCAGTTTAGGTGTCTTAGAGAGAGACCGTGATGGGATTTGTAGGTTTGCTGGGCAGCAAATCTAGCAACCTTGTTGTAGGTAGATTCAAGTTTGGTCAGGAGTGCTGAGTTAAGATTTGTGAGAATTTAAGAATTGTACATTAGACTGGGCAGAAGGTAGGTGAGCGAGAGTATTCTTGGCTTCAGAGGCAAGGAATTTCTTGTTACGGTAAAGGAGCCCTAGTTTTGAATGTGTCTTTTTGATATAGTTATTAACATCCAAGTCAAATTTAAGCTAATCATTGATGGTTACGCCTAGAGCTAAGTATTTGCATTAAACATGCAAGTCAGCTTCTCCTCTAGGACTGCACATTAGAAATGGTTATAAAATATCCTATATGTAAACCTCATTATTATGAACACAGTCCTACTCTACTGTGTTGCCAGAAGTTGCACATCTGTGCAGTAACCAGGAAGAAAAAAGACAGAAGAGGAGTTGAAGTACAAGTCCTTGTTTCACCTAGGTAAGGACTTCAGTGTATGGGTCTGTGACACCCTTGAACTTTTTCTATATTGAGATGCTATTCTTTGTCATAGTTCATGGGTTTTCTGATTGGCAGTTGCATGCATTTCAAATATATTTAATGATGGTTGAATAGCAAGGTGTTCTCTTCTACTGAGTCTTTATGGATTTCTCCATAGCAAACATGCTGCTGCACTCAGATAACCAAAATAAAATTTTTCAGAAGCAACCCTGTTCTTCTTGACCACTTTTGTCACAGCTGACACTTTCACCTCCAACTTCTAATCACACCAGAACAATTGTATGGCAAAGGACATGTCTATCTGCTTCAAATGCAGTGGGAAATGAAACATTAGCCCCTCTTGGTGGAGCTCTCGTTAATAAATTGTACAGTAAAAAGAAGAAACTGTTTAGATCTATAATAAGATTCCTTCACTACACCATAAAGTAACTCTCTGACAGATTAGCAAGAACCTCAATTGTCCCTAAAGTGTAAAACTGAATATGAAGACAGGGTTTTTACTTCCAATAATAAAATCTTCAGCTATATTAGGAAACCCATAAGTAATACCAATAATGCTCTGGGATTATTTATAACAGGACCATGAATTCTAATCCTGAGTCAAAAAACAATATCACAGCATTGAAATTTAGCCCCAGATTCACACTGTAGTTCTTCCTATTCCTCAAACATATTCCCACCAAAATTACCATTTATCAAGTTCTGCTGGCCCTTTCCAAAACCAATAATACTATGTCTGCAGATCCTGATAAAGTACTGGGCAAATTCCTTATTAGCAGCAAATGCAGCCTATCCAAGCCTTTCTCTGCAAGATGTCCCTGATGCCTGGAAAACCGTTAGTGATGCCATTGCATATGGGCGGTCTCACCACTGACCCAGGCAAGTATAGACCTATATTAACCTCACAAGAATCATATATAAAATTATCATAAGTTATCCTATTTGACTTCATTAACTTAAACATAGCTAATCTCTTAACCATAAGCCCTAATTAAACTTGTTTTATAAAAAGCATATCCAATCTCCTAAACAAGATTCATTTCTTCAAAAAGGTTATCAACACTATGGACAGTGACTATCGCATACATTCCTTCCATCCTTATCTGGCCAAAGGTTCACAGGTTAATGGGCAAATACTAGTCTATCAGTTTGGAGATTATTACAAGCCTCACCAATGACCACACGTGAAAAGCAAGCCATGTACCTTGCATTTATGATGTAAAGGCCATAACTGTTATATGTCTATAGGTAAGCAGTAAGCCAGCTGCCTTGTGGGCCATTTTAAGCTTAGCTAATTTCCCATGGTGAGAATTAAACCTTGTACTTCTTGTCTGTGAGGTAAACATCTTAACCATTATGCCAACCTTTCCCCCTAACACTGCACTTGGTGGTTATAGGAAAGGATTTGATACAATCCTCTACACAGGCATTACTAATAAGCGAACACAAGTTAACATAAACCCTTGTTTTGTCTACTGGATAGCCGATTGGTTATCAGGAACTCCTCTGAATGCAAGAACGTTACCATTTTCATTCCACAGATGGCAAATTGGAGAATCTTGGGTACTCTCTTTTTGATATCCAGCCCCAAGTTCAAGGCCTACAGCTGAATTTGCTGACAATTACAAATCAGAAGTAGTAATCAGCTCTACAGTTGGCAATCATATACTCCAACAATGGTTTTACTGTGTCAGCTCCTGGTGTATGACCTACAGTCTCAGAGAAAATGGCAACACAAAATCATTTGATCACCATGTCTCCACTATAATTCGGCAATCACTCTTTCTAACACTCTGCCAACTGAGCTATTTCAGCTCACAGCTTAAACCAGGTCTCAAGCACATGTCCCTGTTCTTCTGAGTCCAGAGCGAAGCCATTATACCAAGTCAGCAAAAAATAAATCCAGTCACATAGGGTGGAAATAGAATCCATAGCCTTCTGACCTTCCAGCACCAAAGGTAAGTATGTTACCTTTGAACTTCTGGCATGGCAGGTCTTAAATGTATAGGCTCCTACAATGGCTAGGAATTGAACCCAGGAGAGCTACTTGGAAGGTAGGTATGGTTACTGTGGCACCACCAGTGCAACTTTTATCCCAGATAATCCCAAAGGCATTTACTCTACAACCGAAAAAGACATAGACTCCTTCTACTCATCCATTATCAGACCCATCACTGAGCATACTACACCTCCAGCATGAACCTCTCTATGCATCCCGCCTAACTCAAAAGGCCCCCCAAAGATTCTTAACCAAGAAAGTCATAGGAAATCAATCTCTCAGCTACCCAGGTAGAATATTTTCCTTCTCCATTTACTGAATTCGAACAGACTTCTTTGTCGTTACCTATTCATAGCCCTTCATTCATGAAAGATCTTGCCATATTTGATCACCTTTAGTTTTGTAAAGACCGTGACTCATCAAGTACCAACACCATGGACCTTACTTTCTATCAGCAAACTAATGCAAGTCAGTAGTGGGACAGGCTCCTAGTACAACACATCCCCCACCTTTGGAATAAGCTTCCTGCATGCCCAAAGTAATACCCTAGCCACTTTCAAGGTCAGTTTCAATGACTGGATGGACTTTTAAAAAATTCATCCCTGTGATAGCTCTCCATGATAAGGCAGTTCTCACAAGTGAAGCAGATTAACTCACGTACATGGTACCGTGTCTTATTTGGCTTGGCTCCAAAATAATCTTCATGTCCACCTACTAACCTATGACCTCAAGAACCTATCTTACTGTTTTTTTCATTGTACTGTACATTTGTTAGAGTCAGTGACTCAACATATGATCATAGGATCATATGATCATAGGAGGTTACTAGGCTATCGACCTGGAGCTCATTTTAAGCCTAGCCATTTCATCCCAATGTAATACCATAGATACTCTAGTCAATACCCAGGTTTGTATTTAGTAATGATTGCCCATGTCCAGGAGGATTGTGAACACTATCCTTGGTAAGACGTTACGGTGCCCCATCCACTTCTCCAGGTTCCTTTTGAACAGTGTCATAGAGGTGTTGTGCTTCACATGAATTGGCAGCTTATTCCAATGACATGGCAGTTGCTGGGAGACAAATATGTCCCTCGAGCATGACCTATTCAAGTCACAGGGCCATATTTAGGTCCCTGGAACAGGCAGCTCTAGTCCTGTTTGATTTATGGATGTGCGGCAAATTCATTAGGTTTGGGTCAGAGATTGCTCTATAAGCCAGGCATAAGTCGCCCCTAAGAAGTCTATACAATACTGAGTATAGTGACAGGGACTTTAGTTGGTCTTTATAAGGCATGTGCTGGAGTCTCTTGATCTTCTTAGTTAGAAACCTCTGAAGTCTCTCCAATTGATGCAGGTGCTTTGTACAGTACATGCAGAAAGGGGTGTTATGCTCAATCTTGGCCTGATTAGTGATGAATATAAAAGGGATTATAACCCCCTTTGCTCTAGAGGTGATGCCTTTGCTAATCAAGTGTGCTACATAGAAAGCCTTCCTTACTACAGTAGACACATGGTGGTCAAAGTTAAGGTCTCTGTCTACTTGTGATCCCAGATCTCTTAACACTTCATAGGTACACAGGGTATTGTTGTTAATTTGATAGTGTGTGAAGGGACATGTTTTTTACTGAAGAGAATGATTGATGCATTTCTTTGCATTCTGTTTGAGACCATGACTAAGACACCAGTCGTTGGTCTGCATAAGACCCTCTTGAAGTACATTGACATCATTTGGGGATTCAATAATTGCACCCAGTTTGCAGTCATCCACATATTTGGTCAGCCACAGCCCCTTAGTTTTGGCCTGAACTTCTGAGAAGTATATACCAAACAGTAGGGAGCCCAGCGCTGACCCCTGTGGCACCCTGCTAGTGACATGTCTGCCAGTTGATGTGGATTCACCCACTTTGGCAGTGTGTAACCGGTTTGTGAGCCAGTTGGCAACCCGTCTTACAACAAAGGGGTTTACATTCCGTTTCCTAGATTTATCAGTAATGCCTAAGTGTGGAATTGTGTCAAAGGCCTTTGCCAAGTCGAGGTATGTTGTTTGCACAGATTTGCCCTTGTTAATGATCCTAATCACATATTCAAAGAAATCCACCAGGTTTAACAGGCAGGATCTGCCCTTGACAAAGCCAAATTGGGTCAGATCCAGGGTCTGGAGGTCACCTATGTCTTTATTTACGAGGTCCATAATGATATGTTCCATGGCTTTACAGATAAGGCTCATTAGACTTATGGGTCTATAATTCCCTGGGTCTGTTACTAAGCCACTTTTGTGGAGGGGAATAACTATTGCTTTTCTCCATTCTGCAGGAGCAAAGCCTCTGGCTAGGGTGTGACTGAATAGGGTACTTAATGGTGATGCTAGTTCATGTTTTAGTTTGTTTAGAAGACAGCCTGAGATGCTGTTTGGTCTCATAGAGGCTGTGCTTTTTGCCTTAGACAAGGCTTTAATGACCTACTCTTTGGATATGTAGGGTAGGGGGGAGTTGGGGGCATGGTCTGTGATAAGTTTGAAGGGGATAAGGGAGTGAAACTTTCACCAAATCTGTCTGCTAGCAGGTTTTCTATCACTGCGGGATCAGTGTGTGTCATTCTGTTAATCACTAATTTGGCATGTGGTTGGGTCCTACATTCTAGGCTATATATGTAGCTGTAAAAGGCCATATGGTTATTCTTGGCTGTGATTGCTAAGTTTTTCTCAAAGTTATCCCTATAGGAGTTGACATGTTGTCTTATTTGCCTGTTGAGGCTGAGAAGGGTGCTTTTCCATTGTTCAGGCCTCACCTTAGTTTTCTTAGACAGCAGCGTTTTGCATTTGTTGTAAAGTTTGTTGATGCTGGATGTCCACCAGGGCAGCTTGTTTTACTTGGGGCTCTGGCTTTGATTCTCTCTGGAGCAGCTGAGTCTATACACTTGTACAAGTGATTGTACAGGGCTTTAGTGTAAGCTTTTCTGTATTTACCACTTTCAGCTGGGGGTGGGGCTTGGGATGCATTTATACCTTCCCCTAGGAGGGTATAGTTTGCTTTGGTGAAGTTTTTTAGTCTGCCTTCACCCTTTGTGAGTTGTGGTGTTAGTGCAATTCAAAGGCAACTGACTTGTGGTCAGATTTAACTAATTAGGGTCTGACAGTTGCAGTTTGCAGTGGTGCATCTGTTTGTCATGTTAATGAGGACCAGATCTAGTATGTTTGTTCCTCTTGTTGGGGTTTGAACAATTTGTCCAGGGCATTTGAGTTAACAAAGTCAAGGAACATTTGTGCTAGTCAGTTAAAGTAGGTTTCCCAGTTTATGGTGGGATGATTGAAATCCCCCATGACCAGAGTGGCAATATTTGGACTGACTCCAGTTTGGTCAAGTAGGCCTCATGTGCATCATAAGGGGGATCTATAACTAGCTATGACTTGAATAGGGATCTTACCCACAGTAATCTGAACTTGGAGTAACTCCATGAAGTTGTCCAGTCTATCTAGTCAGGAGGTGAATTTATCACTAATATAGATAGAAGCACTGGCTTCTTTGGTTCTCACATGTTCATTTTGCAGTCAGAAGGTGTGAAAGGCATTGTATCCTTGCAAGGCAGATGTACTGTCCGAGGTCTTGAACCAGATTGCTGTGACTGCACAGATATCTACATCTTCCAGTGATATAAGTGCTTCCAGGGTGTGCATTTTTTGGTTTATGCTCCTGGCATTTAGCAGCATAACCCTTATTTTGCTGTGGTTGGCAATTTTCATGTCGGCAATTTTGTTTTTGTGACCTTGCCTAAAAAAGGCAGTATGGAAGAGGCAAGAGCCTTTGCCGAAAATCAAAAACCTAGTGGGACCAGATGCAAACTGTCTCTGATAAAGCAGTGAAGTTTGTCAACCATGTCATCCCAGGCTGACAGAAACTGGATCCCCTTTGAACGACACCAAAAATTAAGGCAATTATTGAAATTGATCATTTTTTGTTTATACTGTGTCATCATTCTAGGTGATGGTAATATACTGCTTAAGGCTATGGACATGCCTGCCTAGGACACATACCCAGAGAGCTCAATTACATCTGTCTTCATATAGTCCAGTGAGGTATGTCTCAGGTCATTCACTCTGCCAAGAGACCTATGTGCATGCATGGTCTGACAAATCCTGGCACCAGCCAGACAGCTGACCATGACTTTCTTGTTATCTAATCGGGTCAGTGGGACATCCATGTGTCTCACTATGGAGTCTCCAATAACAAGAACGTTTGTTTTTTGAGTGTTACAACTTAAAGGCTTGGTAGGTGCTACACTGGTGTTGCTATGTGCCTTGGCTGCTGTGGGAACTGTTTTAGTTGTAGCAGTCTTGTGTTTTGGAAGTCTCTGGTGTTTCTGTAAGTTTTTCTGAGAGAACCTCTGCGTATGTTGATTTATGTGTTGAATGTGTACTATGTGTATGAGTAGTGGTACTATGTGCATGAGTAGTGGTGGGTGAGTTGACAACCTCTTCTGTTTCAAGTGCAAGAGAGCAGGGATTCAAGATTTGTCATGTAGCTACATCTCTAGCATTCTGTACTAGAGTGAGTTATTAGTAGAGGGTTATCAGTGTACATGAGGCAGTTGCTACACTGCCTCAGGAAACCCAAGTCAACAAGGCTGGCAGGAGAAACAAGTGTAGTCCAACTGTCCATAATGCTAGGTTTGAAGAATTATCACAAAGGGGGTGCTTTCAGGACTGATCTAAGAGGTGCTCTGTAGATGGATATTTCTGACAGGGTTTTTGGCCAGTGGTTTAATAGGTCACAGCTCACTAGCAATACTTCTTAGACTAGAGATATACTAAAGATGAGGACTACACTAATGTACTACAGCTGTAGCTAAGGGTAAATTGTCAGAATTATCTGTCCAGCTATGGAGCACAATTGTGCAGCAATGACTGGTGCTGTGCAATGGGCAAGCCAGAAAAAAACTGTTCAAACGTGGGGCTTAAATACCAGAAGCTAAAAACTATAAAAAATATTTTAAAAAATCAAAAGAACCAATGAGGATGCTTACTGTAAGCCCTAGGCAATCACCCTTCACCAGACAGGTGACAATCAGCACACTTCTCTCACAAGGGTGTAGAAGGGCCTCTTCCAATCAAAGATGGCTTGGAAATTGTGCTCAGAATACAACAGCCATTACAAACAGACCCAGATGCTGCAAACCTGTATCTGGACTATGCTACAGCTACTAGCTACACTAATTCAGGTGAGAAACACTAAAAAATATTTTAGGCATCAGAAAAACAGCAGTGGGACACTAAAAAATGTTTTAAGCAGCAGAAAACCAGCAAAGAGACACTAAAGAATTTTTAAACAGCAAACAAATCAGTTGTTTAAAACACTGCTTGGGGAGAAAATAGAAAAAGCAGAACAAACACAAATACATGTGAGAGATGCAACTATATAGCCAAACTGGAGGCTGAACTCTCTCAACTCAGGGCTGACATGACCAGACAGGAGGAGATGGCAACCACACACACAACAATCCCAGTCCCACATAGACCTACCACAACTGCAAACCAAACACATAAAAACACAAAGACATACTCGGAGGCTCTAATAAAAAACTTACCAAAACAACAGAGGCTCCCAAAGCAGACATCCAAAAATCCACCACCTCAAAACAAAACACATGCAACACATACTTCAATAAATCAGTGTGTCGACCAATCGCAGCCCTTAAGGCCAAACACCTTGCCTGATACACTAGTAATAGGTGACTCCATAGTCAGACACACTGATGTCCCACTGACCAGGCTGAACAAGGAGAAGGTGACTGTGAGCTGTCTATCGGGAGCTAGGATCCGCCACATAACACACGCACTCAGGTCACTCCAAAGCAAGTACAAATATGACTCCATCATTGTCCATGCTGGTGTGAATGACCTGAGACATACCTCCCTGGACTACATGAAAAGAGACATAGAGGAGCTCTCCGATTATGTAGCCCAGGCTGGTATGACCCTGACCCTGAGCAGCATCTTGCCCTCACCAAGAATGATACCACAATATAAAGACAAGATGATCAGCTTTAACAATTGGCTCAAGTACTGGTGTCATTCTAAGGGGATCCAATGTCTGTCTGCCTGGGATGATATGTTGGACAAGCCACGCTGCTTCGCAAGGGATGGCTTACACCTGTCACCACTAGGCTTCCGGATATTGGCTAAGGCTCTTGCCACCCCCATAGTGTCTTTTTTAGGCAAGGTTCAAAAGACAAACCCACCTCCTTAGAAAACAAAAATGGAAAAAAACTAAGGGTAATGCTGCTCAACGCCAGAAGTCTAAATCTCAAGATGCAGGCACTTGATGCACTCCTCAGCATGGAGAACATCGACGTCTGTGCAGTAACTGAAACCTGGTTCACGGCTCCTGAGAGCACCCCAGCACTACCAGGCTATACCTCATATCATGCTTTTCGGCCCCAAAACCCAGGCCGAACCACAAAGGGAGGGGGAGTGTCCATATTCATAAAGGACACCCACACCTCCAGGTTAGTAGCAACACATGAAGCATCAAAAACCATACAGGTGCAACTAACCATAGGCAAAACTGCTATACAACTGGTAGCATGTTACAGACCACCCTCCCAATCTCAAGAACCCCACTCAGCCTTCCTGAAGACATTGGAGGATATGAATGTATCACAAAATACCATCATACTGGGAGACTTCAACTACCCAAACATAGATTGGGTACATTATTCTAGCCCTAATACCCTAGCCCAAAGGTTCCTGGAATTCATAAATTCAAATGCACTGAAACAACTAGTCACCTCTCCCACTAGGGGAGATAATATACTAGACCTGATCATCACAAACATGGGGACAAAATGCTCCACACCGGAAGTATACCCCTCATTAGTGAGATCTGACCACAAACTAATCACCCTGGATATACATATCCCACCTCCACCCCCAGCACAAAAGACCACAGTGAAAAACTTCTCAAAAGCAGACTTCACTTTTCTTAAGACTGAGATGGTATCCTTTAAGCCCACTGTGCCAGTGGATACCACATCCCACAATGCCGAATCCTTCACAAATGCTTTCTATGGACATCTCCAAGAATGCATGGATCATGCAATCCCAAACAAATCCAAGTCCCTCGCCACCAAATGTAAGCGTCCTGTCTGGTGGACCTCAGCCATAAACAAATTGTATAACAAAAGAAGGAAGCTACTGCATGTCAGAGCGAAATCCCATGAAGGGAAGACATCTCTGATCAACATTAGCAGAAAACTACGTTCTCTCATAAAAACATCCAAGGCAAACTTTGAGAGAAAAATCGCTAAGGACACTAAAGATAACCACAAAGCCTTCTTCAGCTATGTTAGAAAGCTGGACGGAAACCCTCAGATATGCTCAGAGTTGGTTCACAACAACAAAAAATACACTGAACCCACAGATATTGCTAACATTCTGGCTGACAGGTTCAGTGCAAATTTCTCACCTCCTTCACCCCCAAAAGAAGAAATACTTATCCCAGCTGAATGTAATCTCCCTGTCATCTCAGATGTCCAAGTAAGAACTGCCCTAAACAAAGCAAAAAACACAGCATCAATGGGACCTGATGGTATCCTGGGGTGCGTGTTATGTGAACTCCAAGAGGAGCTAAACCCACACATAAAAATGCTATTTAACCTTAGCCTTACTTCAGGATATGTACCTGAACACTGGCGTACAGCAACAGTGGTCCCACTCCACAAGGGGGGGTGCCTCTACAGACCCTGGAAACTACCACCCCATAAGCTTAACTAGCCTGGTCTGCAAAGCTATGGAAAGAATCGTTATGGAACTCATAAACAGAGACATAGGGGACCTACAGACACTTGACCCCACCCAGTTCGGCTTTGTAAAGGGCAGATTCTGCCTTTTAAACCTGGTTGACTTTTTCGAAACAGTCACTAGAGCCATTGATGAGGGCAAAGCAGTCCATACAGCATACCTGGACTTGGCTAAGGCCTTCGACACAATACCCCACTCAGGCATCATAGATAAGCTAAACAGCTTAAAAGTAAACCCTTATGTCACTAGATGGGTTGCAAACTGGCTAAAGGACAGAACCCATAAAGTTAAAATCGCTGGAGCAATGTCAGACTCAAAGCAAGTCACAAGTGGTGTCCCACGGGGATCTGTCCTGGGACCCCTCTTGTTCGGCATTTATTTCTCAGATGTTAAAGCAAACATGGGAGGGCTGTGGCTGACAAAGTTCACAGATGGCTGCAAACTAGGCAGCATAGTGGATACACCAGCAGACACACACATCCTACAAAAAGGCCTCACTGAAACAGACAACTGGTGCCGTAGTCACGGCCTTAAACTAAATGCCAAAAAATGTATAGTCATCCCTTTTGGAAAAAACAAAGTACCCACAAATTATTACATAGACAGCAACCCACTGAGTACGGAAAAAGTAATCAGAGACCTAGGGACCCAAGTAGACAGCGACCTCTCATTTGACACCCACGTTGCCAAAGTGGTTAGAAAAACATTCTACCTTGCACACCTCATCATGAAGGGATTCACATCCAGATCCAAGGATGTCATTGTAACCCTATATTCCTCCCTCATCAGACCCATGATTGAGTACAATGCCCCATTTGGTATGTACCTCACCCGGCACTTGCAACAGCTGGAGAGACCACAAAAGTACCTCACCAAAAGGATCAAGGGTCTCCAACATATGTCTTATTCTGCCAGACTAAAGAAACTTCAGCTCTATTCAGTAGCATACCGCCTGCTCAGAGGTGATCTCTGCCTGACGTACAAGGCCATGTCCAATCAGGATCTGATGGACATGCTCCACCTTAAAAAATCCAAATCCATCAGGACCACGAGAGCTAAAGACTTAAACCTCGGCACAAGTATGAATAGGACATGCTGGAGGGATAGATTCATAACCCAGAGGCTTCCCATGCTTTGGAACAGGATCCCAGTTCGTATTAGGCAGAGCCCCTCACTGACTCTCTTCAAGAGAAATCTTGATGAGTGGATGGGAGATCGTAAGTTTACCCCAGGGGTCACATCTGTGTCACTGCTAGACAGGGACACAGTAAACTAATTCTATTATATAAGGGGACCTTCTTTGCGTCACTACTAGAGAGAGGCACAGTATTCTAGATTTATTTTGTACATTTTTGTACCATTTCATGGGGTGGCAAAAGTCACATCACTATGGCTAGGCTTACAAATGCCCCAGGGTAGATAGCCTAGTACTATACTATGAAACTATGAAAGAGTCAGACACTGGCAAAACAATCTATTTTTAAAAGAAAGACAAAAAGTTAAATCACGTTGTAGTGGAAGACCAGTTTTTGCACATACTTAATTCTGTTTTTTTTTTTTTCCAAATGAAATTCTATCACAGGACAACTGACATAAGACCACTCTGGATTTGAGACCTTTTTACATACCTAAAGATAGACTAATGCAGTATGTTATGAAATGGGCTATGCTATTCAGCTCCAGAAAGAGATTTTTTGAGAGGCTGTTAGGCATTCTCAAGTCTTCATCAGCTTGTCTCTGAAGTGACACAATGTGTATCTGTTGTGGATACAATTTTGCCTCAAGCAATGTCCCTTACACAAGATACCATTCCCCACTCAGGAATCATAGAAAAACTCACTAATCTTTACATCAACCTCTATATCACTAGGTGGGTTGCAAACTGGCTCACAGATAGAATCCACAGTGTGAAAGTAGCTGACTCCAAGTCAGACTGCCGATTAGTCATGAGTGGAGTCCCACAGGGTTCGGTCCTGGGTCCTCTCCTGTTTGGTATCTACTTCTCTGAAGTCCAGGCCAACACGAAGGGACTCTGGCTGACAAAGTTTGCAGACGATTGCAAGTTGGGAGATATTATTAACTCCCCAAGTGATGTTGACATCCTACAGAATGGCCTCACTGTGACCAACAACTGGTGCCAGATCAATGGCCTTAAGCTCAATGCCAAAAAATGTGCCATCATCGCCTTTGGGAAAAACCCAGTTCCCATGAATTACCACATTGATGGTAGTCCACTGAAAACAGAAGACGTTATAAGAGATCTGGGAACATAGGCTGACAGCAACCTCTCTTTTGATCACCACATTGCCACTGTGGTCAGAAAGTCTTTCTATGTGGCACATCTCATTACTAAGGGTTTTGCATCCAGGAAGAAAGAGGTCATTGTCTCACTCTACTCTTTCCTCATTAGGCCAGTCATCGAGTACAATGCCCCATTTGGCATGTACCTCACTAGGCACCTGCAACAACTGGAGAGGCTACAAAAGTACCTCACAAAGAGGATCATAGGCTTTAATCACTTGTCCTATATGGACAGACTCAAAAAAATTCCAACTATTCTCTGTTTCATATCGCCTACTTAGAGGCGACTTCTGCTTGACTTACAAAGCCATGTCTGATCCAGCTCTGTAAGAAATGCTACATCTAAAGAAATCCCAATCCCTCTGCACCACACACTCCAGAGACCACAACCTCATTACCACGATTAACAGAACATGCTGGAGGGACAGGTTCATAACCCAGAGACTGCCCATGCTATGAAAGGGACTTCCCATACATGTCAAGCAGAACTCCTTGCTGACCCTCTTCAAGACAAATCTTAATGAGGAGATGAGAAACAGAAAATTCTCCCCCGGGATAACACCAGTGTCTCTACTCGACCTGGCACTATGCCAGGGTAATCCTATGGCTAGGCTTGTAAAGGCCCCAGGGCCATTAGCCTAGTACACACCTATGAACCTATGAAAACCCCAGCCAGGGAAGTTACTTTTACTTAGTATCATAATGAATTCTGATCCTCCACAGCTGTTGTAGCAAAGCCTCACATCTTCTTTCTGCTGAAGTCTAAAAGGAGCAGGCACTGTGATATCAAACCTTCATACAGAGTATAGCAGAATAAGGCAGAAGGTAAGTTTAAGTAAATCTGTAGAAGGAACTAGGGATCTTACACATTTAAAAGTGCAAAATGACAAAAAATCCAGAAAATAATTGCAGTTAGTCATTTTTAGCTGGGTTTCAAGCAATATTTTCTGGATATATTTTGGTTATTTTGGCTTTAATCTAATTTCTAACCTACTTTGTTTTAAATTTACAGATTCTTCCGCTTTTTAACAAATTGAATCCAGAGGCTTCAGCTGCACCATGTTGTATCCCCCATGAACTGGAGGACCTGCCTATCGTTTACTATCTTGGTCGGACTGCTAAGGTGGAGCAGTTGCCAAATATGGTGGTAAAATCTTGCAAATGCAGATAAATTCAATCTGGACTTCCAAGAAGGCAAAAAGGAGTAAATGAATATTTCAAAAGGTTACAGTCTTTTTGGCAGACATGTCGGGTACAGTTTTTCTTGCTGGCATCACTCTACCATCATTATTATCCTGTTTTCTCTGGGTAATGTCAGATATGCCTTCTTGAAGGACTGGCAAAATAATCAGAACAATGGTAAAAGCACACTTTAAAGACAGACACTGGACTCCAGATTTCAGCTGTTTGTCCTTTCAAGGAAATGTCCAGCATTTTGGATTTGCACCTAGGTGGTTCTTAACAGCATGAAATTGTAAGTGACAGATACCTGAGAGCCAGTTCTCCAACCGTGGAACAAAGCCATGACAGATAGTAAACAATACATATGGAATAGAAATTTACAGCCTTTTCCAATATGAGAATCTAGTCAAGACATAGATTGGAGTCTGTTAATATTATTTCTGAATGATAACTATGTCACAGTTACTAACTTCACTTCAAGGATGAGAATAGTATATTGAACCCAGGCTGGATCACAATGATTTTGTTTATAGAATAAGGATAGTATGTTTTAAAAGAAATTAATATCAACTGATTTTACATGCTCTTGGTGGATGATTAGAAATAATTTTAAATGTGCATAGTTTTAAGAATGTTTCATGTCATCCCATCAGTTGGTAGTATGTTTGCCATTTAATATATTTCTTGAAGAAATGAAGTGTAAATGTTCCACAACTGTTCATGACTTTTCAGTTTTGTTTTTTTTTTTTTTGTTTTTTTTTGTTCTTTGTTGTCTTTTGTCATTTTTGTCTCCTAAGAGCTCCATTTTTTCTTATCAGAAGATTCTGAAGCAAATCCTTTAATGTAACTAGAAAATGTAAAAATTACAGTATAAAGAAAGCAGGAAGAAAAAAAACAACATAGCAAACTAAAAAGAGTAACAGCTTCAATTGCCATTCTTAATATTACTATAAACAGTAGGAAATTACCAATATTATTATCTGAATGAAGAAGGACTGTACTGGAAATCCAGCAGCTGAAGTTTCAGATCTAAGCAGCAATGTATTGTGTGTGTGTGTGTGTGTGTGTGTGTGTGTGTGTGTGTGTGTGTGTGTGTGTGTGTGTGTGTGTGTGTGTGAGACTGCACACCCGAGTATGTTTGAGTGAAAAAGTAACAAAGTTGCTTCTCAAGGACCACAGTTTAGTTTATACATCATCGTTTGCCTTACAGAACCAGAGCAACACACAAAATACTCACAAATTAATCAAAAAGTACCACAACACCAAAAAAATGTGCTGAGGCATTTATGCCATAACCATGACTTTTTTAACCAATTACTTGATTTCCCAGATTCCAGATGAAATAATTCCATAGTAACACATCTGATATGGAAAATGAAAGAGTAATAAATTAATTTCCTTCTTAGATATGTAAGAAGGAAAGAAATTGTATTAAAAAGTGAGGATTGGTGAGACCTCCTCCACCAAGAGACTGGTCACCAGTGGAGTATTCCTTAGTGCATGGTCCACTCCTATTTGGCATCTACTTCTCAGTTGCTAGGGCAAACATTAAAGGCCTATAGCTAAAAAAGTTCACAGATGACTATAAATTGGGAGCTATTATAGATTCACCCCAAGACACAAACATCCTGCAATGACTTGTGCCAAAGCCATGGCCCAAAACTCAAAGGCAAAAAATGCATCATAATGCCTTTTGGGAAACTGTCAATGCAAGTTAATTGCCTCATCAATAAAATGCCCCAAAGAGTTGCTCTAGTAGTAAGGGATCTAAAAATATACATAGATAGCAATCTGGCCTTTGACCAACATGTAGCTAAGATATTAAGAAAATCATTCATGTTGTCCAACCTATTGGTAAAAGTATGGCTTCTAGGTCCAAGGAGGTTGTACTACCACTCTAGTCAGCTCTCAGTAGACCTATCATTGAGTATAATAACCATTTTGGTACGTATCTAACCAGATACTTACAACAGCTGGAACGCCCTCAAACTTTTCTCACCAGCATAATTCAGAGCTTGAATACCCTGTCCTTCATTGATCATTTAAAGGCTCTGTCTCTGTATTCAGTCTCCTACAGGCTGCTGAAAAGGGATCTTTGCCTGGCTTACAGGTATTCATCAGACCCAGCCCTGATGGATTTCTTGCACATGTGCAAAACAAAGAGCACTACAAGCACTAGGCCCAGGGATCTGAACTTCAATTATGACATAAACAGAAATTGCTGGAGAAACAGATATGTGTCTCAAAGGATCCCCACATTATGGATTATGCTCCCCATCCATGTAACACAGAGTTCATCCCGACTTTAGTCTAACAAAATCTTGATAATTGGATGGGAAATCATAAATTTACCCCAGTCTGGACCACATGTCCCTTATGGACACAGGCTGTCAAACAGAAAAGTATTATTCTAACTAACAACCCCCCCCACAAATCCTTATCTACTTGCCTACTAACCTCCCTCCATATGATAACTTGGGACCCAATTGGGTTGGGGTGCATGGCTAGGCTTGTAAAGGCCCTAATGGTCATTACCCAAGTAACAATCTATGAACGTATGAAAACAAACTGCCTTTGGTATAGTTCAAAGAACCAAGTATACTGCACAAGCCCACAATCTACAATCTACTCAGAACCTGTAAATGCCAAATTAGTAATACACTTTTAACATTTTCATCCAGTAATCAGGCATATTGTTAAAAATACATGCAGATTCCGAATGTCTCCACGTTTTTAATGCCTGACTTTCATGTTAAGCTTTTTTTTTGTGTACTTGCTTAAATATGTTGTCTTGTATTGCACTGGGGCTCAAGTATTAGTTGAAAAGGTTATTGAATCAGGCTATCTCACCTGGTTAACAACAGTAACTAAATAAAAAATATGACAATCTGATTGATAGGCTCACTAGCCTCTCTGTAAGGCATGAATCTTTATCTCTGGATGGGTTTGTTTAATGTTTTGTTTAAAAGTCTGTATCCCAAACTCATGCTTGGTTGACATGCCTAGAGCTCGCAACCTAAAGTTTTGAAAAGTCCTTCATTAACAAATTCAGTAAAAATGTATGTCACAACCTCTCATCAATTTGCAAAGTATAGTCTACAGGAATAAAACTTTCAAGAATTCAAGAATTCACTATGTTGTAGCCCAATGACACCTTGTATGTGTGTACTGTAAAAGTGTGCTCTATGTCCAGTTGGATAAGTTGATTTTAGTTATCGTAGCAAAATGCAGCATTACATTAATTACAGCTTTCAACATTGTTATCAGCACTTCGATTCTCTGTCTAGATTTTGCCCTTAATATGGAAATGCTACTTTGGTAAGGCCGAGGAGAGTTGGTGAGGTCCAAAAAAAAGAAGAAAAGAAAAATAGCTGCCCCCCCCCCCCCCCCCCCATTAATCCGGCTCTACCATCTGCAAAAATGTACATGTCTCTCATGATTCGGTGGAAATGTAAAAGAAATTTAAATGGCACATGAAACTTGATAATGTGTTTACATTAAATTCATTTGAAATTTAATCACACACACTAATTTGTTTTGCAATGTTTTCATTTTTGGGGGATGATTGCTATCACTTTGTTTACTAATCTGTAAACTACATGTGTTTTAGATAGTCCTAGCTGTCTGTTGAGAAAGACATTTGTGTAATTTGTAACACTAAAGTTAAAGCAAACTACAGTACTGAAGTACTGTGAGAAAGATGTTATAAGACAGCTAAAAAACACTGCAAATAAAGTTATAACAACTAAAGCTGTGGCTTGTGAGCCTAAAGTAGGATAATATTTTTTGGGCTCTCAAAAAGGGTAGCAGCAAGACAACGTAGTGTGTTCCAGAATAATATACAATTTAGTGCATACAAAATCAACAAACAAACACTAGCAGAATAAATGAAGACACTTTTGTAATGAAAATGTGATTTCAGGTATTTTTATTTAAGTTTATAACCCTCCACACATATAGTATACAAAGCACTTCACTGGCAGGATGATGTACAGAAGCAGTTTAAGTAAAGATAGCAAGAGAATTCCTTTGTCTTTTATGTACAAGCTATAAATGTAATTGACCTATTTCAGGATACCTATAATCCTTAATTAGTGCAATTGACAATGTGCCTCTTTCTGTGGTATACCTTATTCCAAATGTGAGCCACTTTTGGTTGCATATTATTTAATATTTACTTTATTTGAGTTTACCACTGGCTCTATTGTAAAAACAACAGATCATATGCATGGGCATGTTCATTCTACAGTAAAAAGTACTTTATTCTAAAGGACTACATCCCCTGCTTCCAAACAGCACTTGCTGGTTATTTTCCATAATCAGATGAAAGATTTGCATCTATTTATAACAGCACCCACTAGCATCATTAGCACATATCTCTCAATCTCTTAGTGCAGGAATTCTGTAGAAAGCCAAAAATAATATGTGTGGGGGTGGAAGGCCCATAATCAGGGAGATATTTTAAATATTGCCCTTACAAACTCAGAATGTTGCTAGAATAGCACATATTGCATTGGAATGCATTTGCTGAAAAATATTACGTCTGAAACTCAAATGTTTGTCATTATTTACTGACTTCAGCCCTTAATGATTTGCCAGAAAACCTCAAATTTTGTAAGAAACAAACCAAAAATATGAGGTAAAAATCTTTACAGTCTACAAAATTCTGAACAGTTAAGATCTATCAGTTAGTATCATAGGATTTTTTTTCATAAAACCTAACAAATGAATAGCTAGAAAACAAATATATAATTAACTGTTTTAAATATGCACCAATTTGCATCCCTTATTCCTAAATAAATTAAGGAGTTTGCATAAAGATCTTTCTTAACATCTGTGGGCAGTTCATTTTACTCAGTTCATTAACACAGGCATTTATAGTGTACTGAAACCACACTGTAAGGATATCAGACCAAGAAATCCTGAATAAAACATTGCAATGTGTCCAAACATGAGTGGTAATGGTTCTTCCACAAGTGTATTTAGCTGGCTTTTGTCTTAACTGGTGCTACTGAAATGCCCCAGAATCAAATGAGAAAAATAAGAAGCAAACTCTGTCAGTTTAGGTTCATACTAGTCTAACTGCTGTTCTGGGCCATTTGAAGCCTAGCCGACAACCCCATGTAAGAATCAAACATCGTACCGGTAAGGTAAACACCTTAAGCATTATGCCACCTGCTGCATTATACTATAACACATTGTTTCTTTAAGCTAAAAGATAGATTTTATATATATATATATATATATATATATATATATATATTTTTTTTTTTTTTTACATAAAACTGCAGTAGAGTAAAACTACAAGGCTTAGGCAATATACTTACTGACTAATCATTTTTATTGGTCAGGTACACTGCTCAGTGATACTGCCACCCTGGCTCATGTTGTGGTGGGTGATGCAGAAAGATACGAAACAATAAGATATGAAAACAATGTAAAATACAAAAAGATCTAAGGATAATATACTACAGAGTGGCTTCTTAATTCATTTTTTGACTAGCTGAGCATTTACATGCTAAACAGATGTATAACAATGAATTAGTCTCTGAAGGTTGCTCTATAATGTATAATAAAGCATGAAATAGCTGAAATTAGACTAGGAAATCACTAATACTGATTTACCAATAACCAGTAGTGGCTGCAAACATTAAAGGTACAAAACATGAAATATATGGATTATTGTATGTAGACCAGCTAGATGTATATCATACAGCAGTTGTACTGCAAGTGCTATAAGACAACAACAAACTGATACTGAAAAATAAAGAGAAGTGAGGGATGTAGAAGGAAAGATGAGGCAATGAGAAGAAATGCTGTGAAAGGATAACGAGGACAGTAATAGAAGAAAACAAAACAAAATAAAGAGAGCACTAGTCGGAAAACTGCAGGCAAACACATGACAAAGAAGGCACAAAATGAGTTCAGATAACATAACCTGAGAATGGAGACACTTGTAGGCAAGAAAAAAACTAGACTTTGTGACAGATCTGAAGAATGTAATGAACACAAATGTAAGGAAAAAGTTGTACAATGGCTCCAAGAGGTGAAGGGAAAGATATGTGTGGCAGCATTAGTTTTGATGTAAGGTTATCATGAAACTTTGCACACAAAAATAGGTTAAGTTGTTATATGTAGGAATTTGCCAAGGAAAAGGAACACACCATTGTAAACACTGTACCAGATGATAATGTGATTTAGGGAGACAAGGATGCAGCTAGGTAGCACAGGAAGGAGAAGCCAGACAATTTTACTGTAGAGGTCACGGCAATGTGTTATTCTGCCAAATCTTTAGCCAGCATAAAGCATAAATATTGTAAGCAGTGGTATATAAGTTAAGTTGGAGAGGTTAGACATTGGGAAATGAGAAAGAAAGTGAGAGAGTAAAAACATCCAGAGAAACAGTATTACAAATCAGGGAAAAACAGGTAATTGAGTTAGGAAAACAAGTAGCAAACCATAGGCTATAATGAGCATAGCAACCTGGCTATGAGATGACTGGGTCAGAGCAAACCATAGTCTACAATGAGCATAGCAGCCTGGCTATGAGATGACTGGGTCAGAGCAAACCATAGGCTATAATGAGCATAGCAACCTGGCTATGAGATGACTGGGTCAGAGCAAATCATAGGCTATAATGAGCATAGCAACCTGGCTATGAGATGACTGGGTCAGAGCAAACCATAGGCTATAATGAGCATAGCAACCTGGCTATGAGATGACTGGGTCAGAGCAAACCATAGGCTATAATGAGCATAGCAACCTGGCTATGAGATGACTGGGTCAGAGCAAACCATAGGCTAGAATGAGCATAGCAGCCTGGCTATGAGATGACTGGGTCAGAGCAAACCATAGGCTATAATGAGCATAGCAACCTGGCTATGAGATGACTGGGTCAGAGCAAACCATAGGCTATAATGAGCATAGCAGCCTGGCTATGAGATGACTGGGTCAGAGCAACCATAGGCTATAATGAGCATAGCAGCCTGGCTATGAGATGACTGGGTCAGAGCAAACCATAGGCTATAATGAGCATAGCAGCCTGGCTATGAGATGACTGGATTAGAGCAAACCATAGGCTATAATGAGCATAGCAACCTGGCTATGAGATGACTGGGTTAGAGGAGCATTCAGATTTATGGTTAGTGGCATAAATTAGTAAGTTAAGTCATCAAGCTGCAGTTAAACTGTATTCTGTTAAGTGTGATCCTGCCATCTCATTATGTGCTTAGCCTCTAAGGAAATCATCAGACTAGATCAATGATACCAGTTCATTGGGACTTCTGCTACTATAACTTACATTACTAGCAGAAAGAAAGAAACAAACAAACAAACAAAAAAGGCAAATAAAGAATGTTTGTAGCCATGTTTGGCAGTAAAGATATGGGGACAGAGTTTGTGGAAGACTGAAGTTAATACCCAAATCTTTAACAGATAGGATGATCACATACAAAAGACATGCACATATTTTGAAATGAGTGGAACTGACCTGGAGTTTGGATTTAGTACTGAAAAATGCCATGCTGGCTCTGGACATATTCCAGAAAAAGTAGCCACACTGAGACAACCTGAACATGGAACAGGGTCAAGAGAAAGGATAGTTGATCAGCTTGGAGAATCACTAGCTTATTAAAGTGCAAAATTATCACAGTATAGTATTTTAATAGTATTAAAGGATCAAGTTATATATTTTATTTTATTTTATTTTATTTTGACATTTGTTAATTGGTTATGTCCAACTGAGTGCTAACCCATTTTCAGCAGAGGCCCAGGGGGAAAAGCCACATACAGAAACAATTACAAATAAAGTTACAAAAACAGTGTCAAACAAAGAGTAACAGCAATTACAGATGATTGTTGAATACACAGAAAACATTTTAGAAGTTTGACTGAATACAACAAAAGTCATTAGAGCTATGTAGTTTGATATAAAGTGGACCTAAGTAGGTGGGGAAGAAGAAGCAAAAGATAGAAGAAGGGGGTTATAAGACAGACATAGAAGGTAGAGAAACAAGGTGTAGACAAGAGTGAATAAGTAGCCAGGGGAAATGAGAGGAAGAAGAAGAAGAGTTAAGGTGAGTAAAATAGGAAGAGGAAGTAAGTATACAGAAACAGTTAGTGGATGAAAGGTTTTAAGCTGGGCTTTTGGCATGAAAAAATTACATAATGTAATACATAATGAAGGAAAATTGAACTAACATAAAAAAAGTTTTCAGAACTCCATAACTGAAAACCACCACTGAGAAAACTGAGTAGACTTTGGAAACTAGGAGCGCTTGTGAATTGATAATAAAGTACAAGGCAATGAGAGAAATTCAAACAGGCTACTTACTAAAATAAAAATAGTAACCCATTAAACTGAAAACCCTTATTAAATTTCTTGCAATATATAGGTGCCCTGTCCAGAACAAACATTAAAGTCTTGTGGCCATGAACTGCCAGGACAGACTCCAACATCTCGACGACCCTCTAAAGGATAAAGCAGGTTATGCAAAAATGGATGCATAGTTGGATGGATGGATGGTTAGTTGGAATTCTAAATGTGACCAGAGAGAATATAATTCCCTATGGAAAATGTTTTATCCAAGGTAAACTTCACAGAAGTTATTCAGATACTCTGCTTTGCTTGGCTATTGAACAATAATGAAACCATATGAGGATCTAGTTCTGAGGAGATGTAGAGAAACTTGTTAGAATAATAATTAAGTTTAAAGTACGTGTGTGTATGTAGGGATAATGGGCTTCCTGTTGATAATCCGCACATGTAACCTTCCTTGAAGATTGATTTAATACAGACTTTTTATTTAGGTGAGGAAACTTGATCTGAACAGATGTACCTATGCATGATATGTGTTCCAGCCGTAGCTATGAATGCAATAACAAGTTCGAGAAGTTTACACTTGAGTTTGCAGACACCAGGTTTGGTTTTGGACAAGAAAGTAAATGAAATGGATTTTTATACAATTGTAAATTGGAGGAGAAAGAAAGAAAAATTCTGAATAAAAAATCAGAGATTGAAAAGTGAAAAAGGTTTTATATATATATTTAAATGTTAGGAATGTATATATATATATATATATATATATATATATATATATATATATATATATATATATATATATATATATATATACTAATTAAAGTATAGTGAAAAAAGATGGTAACAAATTAAAGAAGTACAAATCATTTATTATTGCAATACATGCACTCATTAAAGTATAGTGCAAAAGATGGTAACAAATTAAACAAATGCAAGAATCTATTAATGCAATATTAGTTCCTCCTGAGAATACAATGTTTCAGCAGAGGATTGGGTGCTTGGAGACTACTCTTATGACTGAAACCATACAAAGTATGTGAATGCGTACCTTAAAATGGTTCTCTTACATCTTTGTTAAAAGAAAACTGGTGGAAGCTTTAACCAGATAAAAATCACATTAAAAAAAAACTTTTTGCAGGAGGCAACCTCTGTGCACCCCCCCCCCCTTACCTATATGTTATTTTTCCACGACCGCACAACTATAAAGAAAAAAATAAGAGCCCAAAATATTTCAATCACTGGCATGATACAAATGGAAACCAGACCATCAGTGATGTGTTACAGGAGTAGGGATCAGGTATTTTTGATAACAGGAAAGAAATGATGAGCTTGAACTCATCCACCTTCCATTCATACAAATTTATGAGAACCACTAACAAACCTCAATGATATATTGACAATTTCATTGATATGCAACAGCTATTGATGCTGCCTCCCAAGGCCGAGGCTTGGTCATTGACAGGGGTATCTTCTATGCAGACCTTGAATGCTTTCACTGTGTCTGAATAGGTTTTCCCAGAGGGTCCTTTTTCAACCCATGTTCCAAAGAAATACAGCAGGTAAACTGTCCTTATATGTGGTGCTTGCCAAAATGAGCCCTCAATCCTTGGGTCTCCAAATTTAAACAAAAAGCCAGCACTAAAATTAAATGAAGGAATATTTTATTAATGTATGTTTTAAATGAAAGGACAGACTGACCAGTTAATTTTATGTTGTGTTTTTTTTTTTTATTCCATCCAGAACTGAGCTAAATATACCTTGAAGACCACATATCATGCTTACTTTATCCCCCTGGCAAAAGGATTCATGACAAGATATTGATAGTGTCCTATAAAAAGCAGTTACAATACCAGAATAATACCAGAGTGCTAACACATTTGTGTATGGAACATTCCATTGCCAATAGAAAGTAACAATGCACCTTTGTAGAGACAGCAAAGCTTCAGCCTGTGGGCTTTCAATTCTTATCTCTGCAATGACACGTGCAGGAAATCTTTGTACTTCAGCAAGCCTGAGAGTGATATTAAGTAATAATTAATGAAGAGAGTCAAAAAGGCTAGAGACAATGTATTAGTCTTTTAATTTTCCATTTGCAGGGTTGTGGCTTCACAGTCACATGTCTGAAATGTTTTACAATTTGCACTGTATCCTTCTTTCTTTCTGTAACACAAGATTAGATGACTAGTAAGGATCAGCTGTAGAGAGCTATCAATCATACCTGTATTTTTGTTGTTAAAATGTAACAATTATATTCTTGTATGTAGTCTTTATTTATTCTTAATGGTTTGCTTCAAACTAATAAAGAAATACACTATTTAAACGCTACTCTGTCCTGTCCATCTGTTCATTTAAAATTGATTTATAATTTCTATATTACTTCTTATTTAACATCGATGGTACCCAGTATGTATATTAGCATATTAAAAACTAAGCAGTTCCAAACCAAGAGTCCACCAAGGTATTCTGACAGAGACATATCACATTCTGAGAGTTCAAAGTAATTATTTTAGTTGTACTTGATGGTAAAATCACAATATGGTTGATAAATGGGAAATTATTATTGAATTTTAAATGAGACTGCAGCATTTCTCCAATTTTATGAATAGAGGCATTCAGACTATTAATACCAGGAGCCACCAAATGTAATGCAGGTGCGAAGCTATCAAACAAAGGAAATATGTTCTTCCTTCCTGTTTCATTACTTAACAGGATGTCCTGAAATAATTTTTTGAATCCATGAAGGAGTAAAATAGCTAAATGCATTATTTTTTCATTTAATCTAACACTAAGATTTTCATAAATTTGAACACAAATACTTGCTTCAGTTAGTTTTTGAACTGGTACAACTGGGGTGACAATTCATCTTCTGATAAACTAATGGTTGTTTTTGAAACCACCATTGTATGCCAGTATATGGAATAGTAAACATTCTAAAAATCCACTTTTTGCATTGACTTTAACAGGAAGCACAAAACAGAACACTGCACTGGCATTCCAAAGTGTACTGTCTGGCATAGGTAGTAATAAACATTAATAACAGCACAAAGTACCAGTCTATTCCCAAACTCATTCTGCCAGCCATGAGAAGTCTCCATACAAAAGTAATTTACGAAAGACCATAAATGTCTTCAAATTACTGAACAGTATAAGCTCACTACATCAGACAGTAAAACAAGTAATCGTTATTTGTGTGGTTCGGCTCATTCCTGCAGAAAGTAGTTTGTAGATTTCTACCATGTATCGCCACATCTTCTTACCAGTCTCATGTATTCATGAATATATATATATATATATATATATATATATATATATATATATATATATATATATATCTATATATATAAACCTTCATTAGCAAGTCCAACAGTGACTTTGCAACTTTTTTCAACAAAGTTATGGATATGTCTTACCAAAAATAAATAAATAAATAATGCAATAGTTACCAGCCACAATCAGAATAACACACCTAGTGAGGATTGCAAAGAATATAAATCTAGTCAAAAGAAATTAATTTATCCAGTAACTCAGTAGTTAAACTAGAAATACAAGATTGACCCCCTTATTTGTCCACAATATGAGATTTGATAAGAAAAATTCCCTTTTCAAGCTTTCAGTTGTTTGTCATGATTTCAAAAATTTTTGCTTTATATTTTAGAGAAAGTACAAAAGATGGAAAAAGGTGGTTTATGAGAAGGCAGATTAGAATTGTGGGTATTACTTTGGTAGCTTAAACTGAATGCCACCTCTCCACCAGGTCTTAACAATAAGATATCTGTAAACAGTATTTTAATACAAAGATGCAATAATATATGACTGCTGTTTAAAACAACCTTTTCTCTATATAATATTTTTAAATATGTTTTAATTATGTATATATTTCTTTATATATCTTTATTTTGCATTATTTATATTTGCACGTGCACACACACACACACACACACACACACACACACACACACACACACACACACACACACACACACAAACACACAAACACACACGCACACACACAAACAGACACACACACATGGTTAAGAAGGTTGCTTCCCCTTTTAAATTGTTTATTGAATGTATAACAAGTCTTAAGTGGATTAACTTTTAGTTTTATATGAGATGAAAGGTGATTGGTTGTAGATTGCTTATGTCACCATTTCAAATTTTACTTAAATGTGTTATTTTAAGTGGATGGATAGATTCTGATGAAGTTCCTATGTGAACGAAAGTGCTTAATCTTTCTATTTATTTACTTAATAAAGTGCATATTGCACTATTCCACACTTATTTGCCTGAATTTTCCTTCGGGTGCAACTACAGCATATTTTATTTTCCATTTTTAATTTTTAATTATGATATTAGAGATTTATATCAGTATGGGAACATGTAAGGCACTACAGGTCTTTATTCTTAATTTTTAAAGCAATTAAGGTATGTCCTTCATTTTGACTGAATATATCTGTCTGCATAAGAATACTATATTTGGTTGATGACATATATTCATGTCTATGTTTGTGTGAGTGGCTGTAATACTACTCCAAAATCTGTTGCAAAAAGATACATATCCCTTTCTCTCCAACATTGTGGCATCATAAATGATTATATAAGCAAGAATATCTTCTTATGGTTGGTTTTGCAAAAGTAATTATCAATGAAGCAAGCTCCATTGAAATGACTCAGAGCCAATTCTGCTATAAACTAGTTATAATAATGTTTAAAATCAACTAAAAGCATTGAACTAGTTTAATAAAGTTTGGATCTAAACTAAGTAATGTATCACACCTCAATACAGTTTCAGATTTTATCCTTTTTTGTATTAGTACATCAAAGCTAAAGGGCATATTGTCTTTTAGAAAAATTACAATGAAGTCATAGCTTGAATGAATAAACCCTTTTTACTTTAGAATATTATAAACTGTATGGGTTTATGTCTAATAATGGGGATTATTTTATTCAGTAGCAATGTCTCCCTGTGGCTAGATTAGTTGTCCCCAAAGTATTGTAAGACAATACTCTTTATATGGAACTTTATAAGTAACATCTTCTTTCTGTTCCTTAGAGAAAATATTTGTATTAGAAGATGTATTTAAAAATATAAAGCCTCTTGGATCAAGCATCATTTATAAAAATCTGGATTCTACTTGGAAAAGAGAATAGCATGGTTTGCCAAATAACTGTCTTGTTTCTACTTTTTCCTAAATGTTCAGTTATTTTGCATTGATGCATTTATGTATGATTTTGTTTTGTCTGATTCCAAAACACTTCATATAATTAATGTTAGGAATTTCTTCTATTTAATCTTCAGCAAGCATAATGCTGTTTATAGAAAGAAGAATTTTAGAGTTTTATATATTTTCTTTGCAGCCTTTTAAAGTTTATTTTGCTCTCTGGGTTAAAAGAGCCACTTGAGTAGAAGTTTTAGACTGTATTAACACCAACAATAGATCATCCTTGTCAAAATATTTGTTAACTTTCATTTGGTAACTTTTATCTGCTGTCTATTAAAGATGCAGAGATACAGAAATACAGCGATGTTATTTAAGTTCATTTTAACAGAATCTGAGATGTAGCAATCAAATGGGAAGGAAAGAAAGAAAGAAAGAAGTGTTCCTGTCTAACCAAAATGAGAACTAAAATTCCTCTTTTAAGTCAAGCAAGTTAAGTGACAATAAATGGTATTAAATTCATTTGCTGTTAAACTGTAGACATTTCATGCATTTAAACACAAAGTAGGTGTCTGGTATTTATTTATGTAGTATAGCGATTGTTAGTGTATGAATTACAGCTCCTTTTCTAAAGCCAAATTTCTGTGCAATTGTCATTTTGTAATATAACATAGCATAGTTTATTCTAACTTTGGACATAATTTTATAAACAATATTTAATATAATGATAAACCTTTAACTAGGGTCTATATTAAATCAGTGAACGCTTAAAAAAATCACTGTTCCGAGTGTTCGGGATTTTAAGCTTTCGCTTAAAGAGGGTCGATAAATCAGCGTTCGCTGATTTAATATAGACCCTTTAACTACTACTGTTTTTTCTTCTCTATTGAATAATGAAACACCTGACATTGTTCCAGATGTCCTTATGAAGAAAAGGAAACAAAGGGAATGTGTATGTTATTCTGGAATAATTTAACACTGATCACAATTTGTTGAAAGCATATGAGTACCTGATGTCGTTGTTTTTTTTTTTCCTTGTAAAGATATTATTACTTCAGATATATGAAATCCAGCTGTGCTAAACTTATTAATTCCTGCCTTCTGAGTGACTATGAAAATGTGTTAACCAGTTACACAAATATTATTTAAAAAAAAAAAAAACAAGTAATCTCAGTGGTATCCCCGAAGTCTCAAACAACCCACTAAACCAGTATAGTGGGTCCAAAAACAAAACAGTGTAAAAACTTCTCTGTGTGGAAGATTTTCAATCCATATATATCTAGTCAATCACCGTATATTAATCAGATCAGATAATGGTAGTAGAAGTAGCGAACAGTTGACTTCTTTACCACCTTTAGGTGTTACAGCCACCACTGCTTTCTTCCAGGATGTTGGTGCTTCTCCTCCTTTTAACTCATTCAAGCCTATAGTGCCTTTTTCGAAACTTCCAGTACATACCCATCTCCTTATGGCATACAGAACATTTTGAGTCCAGCTTCTTTAACGAAGTGACTTGCTAGCTAATAATAAGCAGTGTTAGAAAGTGCAAGGAGTTATGAATAAAATGGCACTACAATTGTTAATCTGGGGTGTCCTGCAGTAGAGAAATTAATCACTGTCTGTCATTTATTATTCATCTTTTTATATTTATGCTCATATTTTCATAACTGCAAGACTTGTATCTTATTGAGGGTATGGTATGATATGCCATGGTAGGAGACAGGAACATGCATTATTAATGTATATATAGATTACTCTGTTCTTGAGATATTGCTAGTTGTTTGTTAGTAATCATGAAAATAAGTAACATTTCCATATGCACTTAATACTTCAAAAACCAAGTGACTTACAAACTGTTACATGACATCAGGTGAGGCCTTAGATGTTAATGAAGAAAACTGTCTTTGATATTCGTATCTTAGCAGATACACCAATAAACCTAGGAACCTTTTGGCACTAACAGATGCAGTTCTACACAGCTTTACCAGAATAATGTATCCTTGCCTTGTAAATAGGTACACATGCTTGTTATAGATGCCAGTAATATCTCTACTTTAGCACACTTAGTATAAATCTCTAGTTTAACAGAATTAGTATACATTTGTATAGTTTTATTTGTCCAAGACATGGTTGTGGGGTTTTCACTAAACATACTTATTTTGCAGTTAAATAAATAAAAAACTAAACAAAAGACACCTGACAAGTTATATTTGTGCACTGTAGTAAGCAGTAGGAGTTTTTTGACTATTCTGACTTTCTGACTGGCAGTTGCCAGAGCCAGATCCAGCACTAGGTGACCTAGGCAGTTGCCTTGGGCCTGCTAGCTTGGGGAGGCACTGACCAGAGGGCTGCCACATTTTTATTTCAAATAAAACCTTACATTTCTTCTTTAAAAACATACTCTGCATGCATTACATTTCTTCATTATGGGCACACTCTGTATGCGTGTTTAATAGCATCTGCGTGTGCATCGTACATGAAAATTGGAACTTCAGAAGCGGCAGATTTTTAAGCATGAGGAACTGCTTGCTGCAATTCTTTGCCAGATGAAACAGAGACAAGCAAACATGGAGAATGGGTATCGTGTGTGTGTGTGTGTGTGTGTGTGTGTGTGTGTGTGTGTGTGTGTGTGTGTGTGTGTGTGTGTGTGTGTGTGTGTGTGCACAAAGCCCCAGTTAAGGATGGCAGATTGGTTAACTTATTCAGGCTCAAACCATGTGCCTTAATTACAGAATGCAAGAGCCTGAATCCTCTTCACCAACTACCAAATTGTCATCAGGAAATCATTTCAGGGACTGTTGCATTTCTGTGAATTTTCAGAGAATGTTGAGTTTCAGTACACTTTCAAGGAATGTTGAGTTTTAAGGGAAGAGAAGTTTACAGTTGTTCATGCTAAGTCTATTTTCAATGTTTGTCTGTTTTGTTTAGCAAATGGCCATCATCAGTGTTTGTAATATAAAATCTGAAAGCAGTGTCAGTAATGCAACAGGTAGCATATTTACCTTTGGTACACAAAACTGCGGGTTCTACTCCCACATTTTTTTTTAATTTCTCAAAGTCTTTTGGTTTTCTAATATGATGACAGGAATGGACCCCATTCCTAAGTCAATGTACGATTAAAGTCCATGAAATTAGTATTGTTTCAATCTTTGATGTCAGACAGAAATGCTCTTTGCAGTACCTGCAATTTGCCCAGTAATGACTCCTTCTGCAATTCATATAGAGTTACATGTATATGTAACATATCTAAGTGCAACTATAAATGATTTTTTATAAGACCCGTTGCTCCTACTACTACTGGAACTGTCTGGGTATCCTTCTTCCACATTGCACTAATTTCTGCCTGTAAATCCTGGTATTTTATAACTTTGTGTCTATCTGCATGTAAGACACTGTAGTCAATGGATGTAGCAATTTCAGTGATCAATGCTACTTTTGTCTTCTTTTCATGGAGTACTATGTCTGGTTTTCTCATGTCTATTTTTTGTACTCTTGGTAATGGATGATCCCACGTGAAATAAACTTCATCATTTTCTATGATGCTTTGTGGCTCATGTTTCCAGTGTTTTTTGGCTACTTCAATATTATGTTTGCACAATCCCCAACACCACAGTCTTGCCACATTATTACGCCTTTCAGCATACAGTCCTTCTGTCATTAGTATATCACATCCAGCAACAAGATGTGTGACTGTTTCCAATTCTGTATTACAAAACCTACATCTCTCTGTTTTTATCACATGTTCAATGGACCTTGTAAACCAACGTATATGTAGTCCATTATCTTTGGCAACCAATATTAACCTTTCATCTTTTGGTTTAAATTCACCTCTCCTTAACCATTCCTGTGTTTGATCCTGATCAACATGAGGTTGTTCCAAGTGTTTTCTATACTTTCAACTGTATTTATGCATTTCCACATGTTTGCCTTCTCATCTGATCCTTCACCTTATATTCTTTCTTTTGCTTTTTGGCACATTCAGTTGCTGCCTAATTTTTATCTGCTTCTCGTTTAATTTCCATTCCCACTTGACACTGATATGCTTCTGCTAAACTAAGCAGGAAAGCCCTCTTCGACTCATTCTCCTCATGTTTCAATACTTTCATATGTTTGGGTCTTGTGAGGTCAGCAGTCCCATGATTAAAGTTTTATACATGTAATCAATTTTGAGGAGCCCCATACCTTCTTCAGAACAGGGAATACATAATATATTTATGCAATGAATTTTATAAATCATTTAATGAGCATAAAGCATCCTTCTTTTTTTCCTGTCTAACCTATCCAACACCTTTTGGAGTCAGTCAATCACTCCAAAACTGTAAGGTAGGACAGGAATAGCAAATTGGTTCATAGCTTGGACTTTGTTCCTAAATGTCAATGCTGTTTTTAATCTTCTAAAATATTGCTTGCTAAGTTTATTCACATTTTTTCATGTTTTATTGTTGATCCCTCATAAATTCCCAAATATGTGTACACTCCCTCTTGCTCAAGTTCTTTTATATCACATTCCTGTTCCAAACTGATGTTGTCTTGGTGCTGCAGCTTTCCTGCTTTAAAGGTTGCTTTTGCAAATTTATCAAGACCAAATGACATTCTTATATTATCTGAAAAAGTTTTGACCACTTGCAGTTGTGCTTTCAGTTCCTCATCTGATGAGCTATACAGTTTAAATTATCACAAAAAGAAGATTATAAGCCTTTACACTTTGTTGTTTTCTGGGAGCCAAATTGTAGCCATGACCTAATCTGTTAAGTAGACAGCTTAATGGGTTAAGCACAAGACAAAACAACAATGATGACAGACAGCCACCCTGGAATATCCCCCTTTGAATTGTTATCCCTGGAATGCTTTTTTGCACTCTATCCATGCCATACTTAGATTCTTTCCCTTTTTTACAGTTCTCCACTATAGCTTTATTTAACAGCAAATGATCCTTTGTTCCATATGACTTTCTTTTATTATCCTTTTATTCTATTGCCATGATTGAGTTTTTTTTCTAAATAACTATAAACCCTGTCTGCATCAATTCCAGTGTAGGTAAGCAAATTATTGGTCTATAGTTTTTAAGATAGCTTGCAGATTTACTCTTAAGTAGTAGTATTGTTGTTCCTGTTGCTAACCAGGCTGGGGTCTGTTCGAGGGTGTGCATAAAAATGTTTCTTACTTATAGTTAAGTGTTCGTGTAAAATATTTTATTACTTTTAGCCAGAAGTTAGGTACTGCATCTGGGCCCTGGATTTTCCAGTTTAGAGTTTTTCTTAACTTTGTTTCAATCTCTCTGGCTGTTACTTCATCCTATTTCATATCCTGTACATTTGAACTTCTTATTCTTTCTTTTACTACTTTCCTCCATTTAGCATTTCTGTTATGTTCCACAGGATTTTCATAGATATTTCTCCAAAATGTATCTATTTCTAATTTTTGGTGGTGTTTCAATTCATTTTACCTTGTTTCCCAATTCTCTATAAAACTTTTTTGGCTCATCAATAAATTGCTTATTTTGTACTTTTCCTTTATATTTATCTGCATATCTCCTAAGTTGTTCTGCCTGTGCTGATATTTTTAGTTTATTATTTGAGATGCCCAATAAATCCTGATCTGTTCTGATACTTCACATTGCTTTTTTCACATCTATCTTTTTGAGTATTTTTGTTGACCTATTCCCTCTTCTATACTCTTCTAACAGTGACACTTCTTGTCTTAATTGCTTTATAGTTTTCTCTATTCGATACTTCCATGATGGCATTCTATTTCTCCCTTTCATTTCTCTTACTACCCCATGTTTTTGTGGTAAGACTTTGTTATTAATTTAGCTGCACAATAATATATCCTATTTACTTCTGTTATACTGTATCATATGAGTCCCTATGAACAGTCCTAATTACTGTGTTAATTTGTTTAATCAAACTTCTGACTTTTTGGATTTTATTGACTTTCTGTAGTATATTTCTTTCATTGATCTTAATATATCTGCCCATTTCTATTAAATCAAGCAACTCTTCTCTTAGATCATTTTCTTCTAAACTGAGGGTGCATCCTTTGTTTTCCATTTCCTGCAGGCATTCTATAGAAAGTTCCAGAGCATCATGCTGTGTCACATTCTCTTCGGTTTCACCCTTTGTCATCCATTGCTATTTCATATGGGAAATCACTGACCTATCACTCCACAGCATTGACTACTTCAGAGTTGTGACAATTTCCTGTTCCTTCTCTTTCTGTGCAACTTCAACTGAATGTTTGTACTGGTTTTCTATGAAAAGCTCCAAAGTGTCTTCATGGCAACTGATCAGATGTTTCCCACTCCACTGGTTTCTCCTTAATTTGGGGATCCATTGCTCTATCCTGCTGTGATGTTGTCTGAGTTATATTTTCTACACTAAATCTTCACTTCACAAGTAATCCATACCCTCAGTTTCTATTTCTTTAACTTTTCCATTACTAATCCTCTTTTCTACTTTTCTTCTTTATTTTCTTAATTTTGTATTGTATTTTTTTTATGTCCAGATGCCTTTGCCTGTATTTCTTTTCAAATATCTTTGGTGCTGCCCCTTTTTGAATTGATTGGTTTTGCTTTCTCCTTTGCATAAATATTGCACCATATTAATTCACTTTTTCTTTCCCATGTCCATATTTCTTCTTCAGATGTCTCCTGCTTCCCCGTTTCTCTTTACTTTGGAGACTCAGTGTTTCATCATGCTGTGATATAACCCGTGTTACACTTTCTGCACTAAATCCTTCAGTTTGTAAGTATTCCATAACTTCATCTTCTATTTTTTAACATCTACTTTACAAATCTTGTGTTCTACATTCCCTCTTTGTGATATTTTTTATTGTGGATTTGTCCATATCTGGATGCCTTTGCCTGTATTTCTGTTTGAATATCCTTGGAGCTGCCTTTTTTGTGTTGATTAATTTAGCTTTCTCCTTTGCATAAATATTACACCATATCAGATCTCCCTTTCTTTCTCATGTCCATGTTTCTTTTTTATACCTTTCAATAGTCTCTAGACTTTGCTCTTTATATTTTTGCACTTCCTCAGTCACTTTTTTTCCAAATGGTCCAAAGTTTCTTGGTCTGTATAATGTTTTTCATAAATCTGTTGTATTAATGAACACAAATTTTTATTTGAAACTTCTGACAGTTTTTCTTGTGGAAGTATTTTTCTTTCTTCTCATTTCTCTCTTAATCTTTTTGTATAACTTCTGTCTGGAAATTCTGGGCTTCTTGCATAATAGTAGCAATACATAATTTATTTCTTATCATCAATAGTCCACTCTATCGTCTTTATGGCTCTTTTCTGGCCTATCAGTTTTTGTGATTTCTGTGGACTGCTACTTCATTCTGCAATGGGGTAGTGGGGGCATCCTCCCCCAGGGCCTGGCCTAGCCCCATGATAGGAATGTTTCCATGTTGTGAGGATTCTAAACTGTCATTTTTTCCAGTCAGATTGGGCACTTTTTTTATCCTGGGTCTTGTGCACCCAGCTATCATTTTTATTTTTAACCTCTTTCTGTACATGATGTATGCTATATAAAATACAGTCTACATATCATTGCCAGTTTGGTGAGATTTTGTGAAAAACAGGGTCTACTTCATGAAGATACTTACCAAGACTTGAGGATGAATTCAATTCCAGCAATACTACTCTCCTTTGCTTGCTGACTTATCATCTCTCCATTTGGATGTCATTCAGATTAGATAGGTCAGTACACAACAGATAGCATACATTTACCTTTTGTGCATAAGGCTATGGGCTCTACTCCCACATCATGTAGATGAAGTGCTGATATTGCAGTGTCCTTTAAGGGGATCGTGGCACTGCACACTTGAGTGTCTCCTCCTTTGGAAGAGATACCTAGTAAACACGAATCTATTGTTAGTTTGACAGCCATTCCCTATTGCAATATTACCAGCTTACCATTTTTTTAATGTAACATGGGCAATTTATTTTTCAAGGGCAGCAGACACAGAATTTGCACATGATACATTGAAATGTAAAGTTGTTTGACAGCAGCAAGCTCTTCATTAGTTATCTATTTCTTTAATATTGACTTATTCAGATGAAATTTACTTCTGCATCAATTGTATATATTGATTGATATTGGTGGAGTGTAATGACAAAAGTTTGAATGGCCTTTTGAGCTTAAAATGTTCTGAAATAAGTAATTTTATTATTATTGGTTTATTCATTTTGTTTCATTGCTTACTGGAAAAATGTTTGAAACAACAAATTTAAAACATTCTTAACAAATGGTGCTGTATTACAAGAAATATAATTTAATACAATCAGGATGGTGCATCAAAGAACACGTGTGTATGCATGGAACTAAAAATGTGTGCAAGGGGCCTATGGTTTGAAAACAGCTCAAAGGTAAACTTAATCAATCTGTCACTGGTCATGTGCATTTTCTTTGACTGTGGTTTTCAATGCTGTTCCAAAAAAATGTGAGTTTCAAAGGCAGAGAAGCTTACTGTTCATGCTAAGTCTGTTTTCATTGTGAGCCTGTATTATTTTGTTTAGCAAATGGCTATTAGTGTTTGTGCTATAAAATTTATAATAGAAGTTTTAAATATCTCAAATCATTGTAGAAGTAAAGAAGAAAATAGTCTGCGCACTAATAAGTTTGAACAGTGTTTTTGGTAACTGGGGAGATATAGCCAAGTAATGGAACACTAGAATGGCTGGGGGATGCTGCTGGGGGAGAGGCTGCTGTAGGGGTGGGTATCTGATTCATTACCCTACCTTCGACCCCAATCAATCATGATCCAGCACTGCTCAGTCTGAGTGGCTGTGGCCAGAGTAACTTACCTATTTGATTTCATTTGCTTATTAAACAATAAATGCACATCGCTTTTCAAAAATGAGCAAACTGATTGGACAGCCCAACAGCATGCCCATTGCAAATCAAGCATATATCAATAAAAAAAGCCCAGCCTATGAACTACGATTGAATGGTCAGACTTTCTACTGACATGTACTGAGGGACAGAGCAAAATATAAGAGAAATCAGGGTCATTCTTTAAAACAAAACAAACAGAAACCTCTCTGATTTACCTTATGTTTGTGCTATCCCTTATAAATCTTTATTTGTTAATAGTTAAAAATAATAAAAAATAATAACAAAAACAGAGATTATGTTTTCTCTTGTTTCTTCTGTACTGATGTACTGTGCAAGCGTGGGTTAAGTGCCATATGCATTTGCAGTACATCAACATAGGGAAGACAAAGTGGAAGAAGACTGAAGTATCCTTACAGAAACATATTATTTAAGAAAGGTAAGCATTTTCTTTCCTAAATAGTGTAATTATATAATAGCAATAATCCACTCCTCTTTGTTGGTATATCAGGATTTACCTACAGCTGTCTTTGTTTAATCACTCAGGCTTCGCCCTCCTGATGAAACCACTCCAACTGTGGGCAAATCCTGGATTATTACACCAGCCATGGGTAAATCCTTATATACACATGCACAGTCACGTATTCTTACACCAAACATAGGTAAATCCTGATATACACATTCACAGTCATGAATTATTACACCAGCCATGGGTAAATCCTGATATACCTATGCACAGTCATGGATTAGTATACCAGCCATGGGTAAATCCTTATATAGCCATGCACAGTCATGAATTATTACACCAGCCATGGGTAAATCCTGATATACCTATGCTCAGTCATGGATTATTATACCAGCCATGGCTAAATCCTGATATACCCATGCACAGTCAAGGATTATTACAACAACCATGGGTAAATTCTGATATACCCATTCACAGTCATGGATTATTATACCAACCATGGGTAAATTCTGATATACCCATGCACAGTCATGGATTATTACACCATCCATGACTAAACCCCTGACATACGCATGCACAGTCATGGATTATTACATCAGCCATGAGAAAAGCCCTGACATATACATGCACAGTCATGGATTATTACATCAACATGCACAGTCATGGATTATTACATCAACCATGGGTAAATCCTGATATACCCATGCACAGTCATGGATTATTAAACCAACCATGGGTAAATCCTGATATACCCATACACAGTCATGGATTATTACACCATCCATGGGGAAGTCCTGATATACCCATACACAGTCATGGATTATTACACCATCCATGGGGAAGTCCTGATATACCCATACACAGTCATGGATTATTGCTAAATTCTATTATACTGTTGCTTATGCAGCACTGTTAGTTGACTTGTTTATATTACCCATGCATGTAGATTAGTGCACACATTTGAGCATGCATACACATACACACACACACGCACACATACACACACACACACACACACACACACACACACACACACACACACACACACACACACACACACACAATCAGCAGTTTTAATTGCTGTTTTCCAGCACATTAAGAAACATCATGTTGTTTGCAGTTAATTCATTCATTGGTAGCTTTTACTGAATGATTCCTATTTAGCAGTCAGCCAAAACCCACAGATTTACTTCCTGTATGCAATCCAGCATCCACAGCTCATATCCAACATATAACTCGGTCTGACACTGTAGATAATATAGGCACTAACAGGGGTCACATAACTAACATGCAAAAGCCTTTAAGTCAGCAAGAACAAGATACCTCATTTGGCAACATTATGGTTATAGGTGACTCTGTAGTACGACACACAGATGCTCCACTCACTAGGCTGAGCAAAAACAGGGTTTTGGTTAGTTGCCTGTCAGGATGCCAGGATATGTAATGTCACTAAAGCCCTGAGGTTCCTTCATCCCAGGTACGCATATGACCTGATCTTTATTTACATGGGAGTGAATCACTTGAGACATGCCTTCTTGGATCATTGGAAGAGGGACATGATAGAGCTCTCAGAATATACACTTGTTAAGGGAGTGAAACTAGTAATGAGTGGTATCCTGCCATCACTAAAAATGATGTTGCAATGCAAGCAAAAGATATTTTATTTTAACTACTGGTTTAACTACCACTGCTAGTCTAGGAGAATCCATTATATACTGCATCAACATGGGATGCGATGGTCGACAATCCTGGCTGCTTTGCTATGGTTGTTCTGTATATCTCCTTATTGCTTTTGTATATTGGTTAAAACTTTTTCTTTCCCCAAAATGCCTTTTTAATGCAAGGCCGGTCTCCTCAAATTACTCATATATCCAAATGCAATCAAAATCATATAAGATTTGCATTGCTGAATGCTAGAAGCCTAAACAAATCGCACTCCTTACAGGCATTCCTAACCTTTGAAAATGTTGATATGTGCATAGTTACTAAAATATGGGTTTTAGTACAGTGAAAGCACCCCCACATTGCAGGGATTTAATGCCTACAAATCCTTCAGAACTAATCCTGACCTGGATATTGTAACTAGTGGGGGAGTATCTGTGTTCCTAAGAAACCATTTCACCTCCTGACTGACAATACAGGAAAATGACCAAGAACCCCTCCACATTCTTCTTATGATAAAGAAAACCCAAGAGCATATGTCAACTATCATACCTCCTCTATGACACTAGAAAACCATGACATTTCTTAACAAACTGATGTCCCTTACCATAGAATCTAATATTATCCTTTGGGTAATTTCAACAATACCTGTATTAACTAGGGACCCATCACCAGCTAAAAATAAATATGCACAGAGATTCCTGCATTTTATCAATGTCAACTCCTTAAACTACATAATCCAAATCCAAAAGAGGGGCTCAAAAATATTAAACATGGTTCTTATAGATACAGCTCCCTATGCCCAGAGCCCAGAATTACAAAACTGATGGCCAAATCTGACCATTGCACAGTAACATGTACCCTAGGGTTGGGCTTGTTTATCTCAAATAAATAACTGGTGTCAAAATTATGGTCTGAAACTAAATGCCAAAAAATGCATTATTGTATCCTTTGGGAAGTAAACTATCCCAGGGAACTACAACATTGCGAATATGCCTGTAAAAGTTGACCCTGTTATTTGGGATCTGGAAACATATGTGGAAAGTGACCTAATTTTTGACCATGTGTCTAGTGTTGTAAGAAAGCCCTTCCATGTTGTACAGCTTATAAACAAAGGGGTTGTGTCTAGATCTATGGATGTCATTGTCCCCTTTATTCAGCCCTCATTAGGCCAGTCAATGAATATAATGCCCCCTCTGGCATGTATCTGTCCAGACACATGCAACAACTTCAACACCCACACAGATACATTACTAAAAGGATACAAGGCCTAACCAAAACTGACTCAAAGCCCCACTATACTTAGTATCCAACTTGACTGCTAAGAAGTGACTTGTGTCTGGCGCACAAGGCATCCTCTGACTCATTACTGATGAATTTATTGCACATCAGCAAGTCAATGGCATCAGAAATACTTGGTCTAGGGATCTAAACCTATACTGCAACATCAACAGAACAGTTTGGAGGGGCAGGTGTTTTATATGGAGGATACTGCTGCTACAGAGCAGACTCTCCATCCACATAAAACAAAATTCATCTCTGTCAATTTTTAAATGTAACGTAGATCTATGGATGGGAAACAGAAAATTTACTTCTGGACTACCCACTGTACTACTAATGGACTGATGCAGCTCCTAAATGCTTTATCTCGTGCATGGGTCCCCTCAAAATTTCGATGTTATGATCCCAGTTATTTTCATTAGGGGTAATATATAATTATGGACCATGGACTAGGTAGGGACAGCCTATCACCAAATGGGATAGGTTATTTCAAGCACACAAAGGGAAACTGGGTAGGCTTCAAATGTCCCACAAGGGTAGCTAGCCTGGTACTCACCAATGAATTTATGAACCTATGAGACACGAGTCACTTCAAAATCCCTCCATCTTCCAAGACTATTCTAAGGCAAATCTACTGCAGTTAACAGATGACCTGATGAAACTCAAGCACCCTCCTCATCAGATAACCCTGCTTCACACACTACAATTTTCACAGATAAATTCTATGCCCACATCCAAGCTAGCACTGAGGCCACAGTCCCTATAAGACATAAATATTGTGCCAAATTGAAGCTCAAACCCAGTTAGTGCAATCCCAGTATCAACAAACTATTTGATAAGGAGAAGAAATGTCTAGCCTGTAAAACAAATGTAACATCCATCAGCAAGAGAACAGCTCATAATGATCAACAAAGAACTTAGAAACAAAATTAAGTCCTCCAAGAACAATTATGCATTGTGACTTGCCAGCTGTGCTATGGATACCTATAAAGCCTTCTTCAACTATGTCAGGAAGCTATGAAATAATAACCAGCAATACTCTGAGTTAATACAAAATAACATCATATATTCAACACCTAAGGACGTTGCCAACCTATTAGCAGATAACTTCAGCTCATACTTTTTCCCCCATCTTCCTCAAATTACACAAAACATATTAGCATGCCTACATCAGCCCTCCAAGTCACCTCCAAGCAAGTCTCTTCAAGGCCAAAATCACTAGCTCCATGGGGCATGGCAGTGTGCCAAGTTGTCTTTTTTTCAACACCAAACTCTGCCTAGCTGACTCCTTATTACATCTATTCAGCCTCAGCCTCTGTACTTGATTCATGTCAGAAGTATGGAGAACTGCTGTAGTCATCCCTTTTCAGAAAGGGGAACCAACATCTGACCCCAAGCAACTATAGACCTACCAGTTTCACCAGCCTTATCCCTAAGGCAATGGAACACATCATTATGGACATCAAAAACAAGGGCATAGGCAGTCTTCAAACCCTGGACCCAAACTAATGGGTATGCTAAACGTGGATCCTGTCTCTTAAACTTGGTTGTCTTTTTTTGAACAAATCACAACGGCATTAGACTCAGGTTAACACACAGCAACCTGAACTTGGCTAAAGGTTTCAATACCATCCCAAACGTAGTAATCAATGATAAGGTAATGCAATTAAATGTAAAAGTCTCTGTTACCCAAAGGATAGCAAACTGGCACACTGACATGACCTAGACTGTTAGTACTGCAGGCACACTCTCAACTAAAACCATAGTTGTCACCAGTATACTTCAGGGATCGGCCCTGGGACCACTGGTCTTTGGTGTCTACTTCTCTGATGTTAAAGCAAATACAAATGGACTCCGTCTAAAGATGTTTGCCAATGACTGCAAACCTGGAGTCATCATAAACACCCTTGATGACCTGTGTTTTTTTCAAAAGGGCCTAATTCATGCTGACAAGTGGTGTTGAACCATAACCTCAAACTAAATGCCAGAAAAATGCAGCATTGTATCCTTTGGCAAACCAAGATATTCCTGTCCCTATCACGTAGGTGACCTCAAAAAAAAAATCAACTTGGCAATTAGGGACATGGACATCCTTATTGATAATGAACTATCCTTTGATTACCATATGACCACTTTTGTTAGGAAATCCTTTTATATAATCAAACTTATCACCAGGGGCATATCTTCTAAATCCAGGTAAATCATTCTCCACTCTACTCCATCTTATCTGACCAATAATAGAATATAATACCCCCTTTAGTATGTACTTGGATAAGCATATAACCCATCTTAAGAAAGCACAGCATTTTCCATATGAACGAAATCAAGGATATGTCCTGACTGAATTACCCCGGTCATCTTCAAGTGCTCTCACTCTTTTCCATTTCCTTTTGAGTAAAGATGTCCGCCTTGCCTGCACAGCCTTGAAATATCTGGTCCTAAACAATCTCCTGCACATCCAGAAAACTAATATCACCCTAAAGCCCCATTCAAGAGACCTAAACTACCACCAAAACATAAATAAGACTTGTTACCAGGATAGATATCTTTCACAGAGAATAACCCTATTTGTGGAATGGACTCCACTTAGTGGTAAAGCAGAGTAACTCCATGACCCATTTTAAATGTAGAGTGGATGACTGGACCCAGCCACTGGGGATGCACAAGCCAGTGCATTTCTTTGTGTCGGTCCCAAGCCCGGATAAATGGGGAGAGTTGCATCAGGAAGGGCATCCGGCATAAAATTTTGCCAAATCATACATGCAGACAAAAGTAACACATATACATACTGGATCGGTTGAGGCCCGGGTTAACAATGACTGCCACCTTTACTGTTGGCCAACAGGGTGCTGGCGGAAATTGGGCTACTGTTGGCCGAAGGAGGAGAAGAGGCGGAAGGCATGGCCGAAGGCAGGTAAAGGCTAGGACTGTGATAGTGAGGGTCGGAACTTTGAATGTTGGCAGTATGACTGGTATAGGGAGAGAACTAGCTGCTATGATGGACCGAAGGAAGGTTGGTATATTGTGTGTGCAAGAGACCAGATGGAAGAGGAGCAAGGCTAGGTGTATCGGAGGCAGGTTCAAATTGTTTTATCATGGTGTGGATGGGAGGAGAAATGGTGTAGGCATTATTCTGAAGGAACAGTATGCTAAGAGTGTTTTGGAGGTGAAAAGAGTGTCGGACAGAGTGATGTTTATGAAGCTGGAAATTGATGGTGTAATGATGAATGTTGTTAGTGTATATGCTCCACAAGTTGGGTGTACGATGGATGAGAAAGAAAAATTTTGGAGTGAGTTGGATGAAGTGGTGATGACTGTACCCAAGGGTGAGTGGAGCACATTTCAATGGACATGTTGGTGAAGGGAACAGAGGGGATGAGGAAGTGATGGGTAGGTATGGTGTTAAGCAAAGGAATGCAGAAGGTCAGATAGTAGTGGATTTTGCGAACAGGATGGACATGGCTGTGTTGAATATGTATTTTAACAAGTGCATAGGGTGACATACAAGAGTGGAGGAAGATGCACACAGGTGGATTATATCTTATATAGAAGGGCCAGTCTGAAGGAGATTATAGACTGTAAAGTGGTGGCAGGGGAAAGTGTAGTTAGGCAGCATAGAATGGTGGTTTGTAGGATGACATTGCTAATCAAGAAGAGGAGGATGAGTGTAAGGGCAGCACCAAGGATCAAATGGTGGAAATTGAAAAATGGTAATTGTGAGGTGATGTTCAGGGAAGAGTTAAGACAGGCACTGAGTGGCAGTGAAGAGTTACTGCATAGCTGGGTAACTACAGCAGAGCTAGGAAGAGAGATGGCTAGAAAGGTGCTTGGTGTGACATCTGGAAAGAGGAAGGAGGACAAGGAGACCTGGTGGTGGAATGAGGAAGTACAGGAGAGTATACAGAGAAAGAAGTTAGCAAAGAAGAAATGGGATTGTCAGAGAGATGAAGAAAGTAGACAGGAGATGAAGTGTATGGTGAAGAGAGAAGTGGCTAATGCTAAGGACAAGGTGTATGAAGAGTTGTATGAAAGGCTAAACACTAAGGAGGGAGAAAAGGACCTGTACTGATTGTCTAGACAGAAGGACCGAGCTAGTAAAGATGTGCAGCAGGTAAGGGTGATAAAGGATAATGAGGGAAACATACTCACAAGTGAGGAGTGTGTTGAGCAGATGGAAAGAGTACTTTGAGGGGTTGATGAATGAAGAGAATGAGAGGGAGAGAAGGTTGGATGATGTGTGGATAGTGAATCATGAAGTGCAGTGGATTAGCAAGCAGGAAGTAAGGACAGCTATGAAGAGGATGAAGAATGGAAAGGCTGTTGGTCCAGATGACATACCTGTGGAAGCATGGAGGTTAGGTGAAATGGCAGTGGAGTTTTTAACTAGATTGTTTAATGAAATCTTGGAAAGTGAGAGGATGCCTGAGGAATGGAGAAAAAGTGTTTTGGTACCGATTTTTAAGAATAAGGGTGATGTGCAGAGCTGTAGTAACTACAGAGGGATTTAATTGATCAGTCACAGCATAAAGTTATGGGAAAGAGTAGTGGAAGCTAGGTTAAGAAAGGATGTGATGATTAGTGATCAGCAGTATGGTTTCATGCCAGGAAGGAGCACTACAGATGCGATGTTTGCTTTGAGAGTGTTGATGGAGAAGTACAGAGAATGTCAGAAGGAGTTGCATCGTGTCTTTGTGGATTTAGAGAATGCATATGACAGGGTGCCTAGAGAGGAGTTTTGGTATTGTATGAGGAAGTCGGGAGTGTCAGAGAAGTATGTAAGAGTGGTACAGGATATGTACGAGGGTAGTGTGACAGTGGTGAGGTCTGTGGTGGGAGTGACGGATGCATTTAAGGTGGTGGTGGGATTACATCAAGGATCAGCTCTGAGCCCTTTCTTATTTGTAATGGTGATGGAAAGGTTGACAGACGAGATCAGACAGGAGTCCCTGTGGACTATGATGTTTGCAGATGACATTGTGATCTGTAGCGAGAGTAGGGAACAGGTGGAGGAGACCCTGGAGAGGTGAAGATATGCGCTACAGAGAAGAGGAATGAAGGCCAGCAGGACTAAGACAAAATATATGTGTGTGAATGAGAGGGAGGACAGAGGAATGGTGAGGATGCAGGGAGTAGAGGTGGCGAAGGTGGATGAGTTTAAATACGTGGGATCAACAGTTCAGAGTAATGGTGAGTGTGGAAGAGAGGTGAAGAAGAGAGTACAGGCAGGATGGAGTGGGTGGAGAAGAGTGTCAGGAGTGATTACTGACAGACGAGTACCAGTAAGAGTGAAAGGGAAGGTCTACAACAGGGTAGTGAGACCAGCTATGTTATATGGGTTGGAGACAGTGGAATTGACCAAAAGGCAGGAGTTTGAGCTGGATGTGGCAGAATTAAAGATGTTAAGATTTGCACTGGGTGTGACAAGGGTGGACAGGATTAGGAATAAGTATATTAGAGGGTCAGCCCAGGTTGGAAGGTTTGGAGTCAAAGCCAGAGAGGCACGATTATGTTGGTTTAGACATGTGCTGAGGAGGGATGCTGAGTATATTGGGAAAAAGATGCTAAGGATGAAGCTACCAGGTAACAGGAAAAGAGGAAGGCCTAAGATAAGGTTTATGGATGTGGTGAGAGAGGACATGCAGGTGGTTGGTGTGACAGAGCAAGATGCAGAGGACAGGAAGAAATGGAAACAGGTGATCTGCTGTGGTGACCCCTAATGGGAACAGCCAAAAGAAGATGATGATGAAATAGATGGCATTCATTACACCTTAAAAAATTCCCTGAACCTTACTGATAGTTACAATGGAAGACTCTTTAAATTTAAATGAAAACTTTGTGTGTCATGCACCCTCAGGAAATACCAGATCATAAAGCTAAGCATCAGATACAGGCCACAACAAAATTATCTCTTGCAGTAACTTACATTCAAGACTATTGACTTCATCAGGATTATCACATAGTGTAATGTGATGTTTTCTGTCAGTAAACTGGCAAAATACCCACCTAAGGTTCTTAGTTATACTCAGGATCAGTGAATTCACAAATTATTCTTAACGTATGACACAATCAAATGTCTTCTATGAATCAAGATCTATGGGTTACACTTGTAAACTTATACTGCAGCCATATATTTAGAGACAAATATTTAGTGTTCTTGAAAAAATGACTGTTAATCATTTGTGTATCTTCCACGTATGAAAGTGTAAAACAGATGACAGAAATGCCATTTTATGCAAATACAAAGTTAGCTAACAAACCTGTCAGTGTATAGTTTTCTGTAAGATTCTTAAACCCATTTACTAATAATTTTACCACTGTACCTTTCTCCAGTCTCACAGAGCTCTCTAGATAATAATGAATGACTAAACAAGTCAGTCCACATCTTGATAAAGTGATTTCTAAATCCATCATTCTGTTTCGTCATTTATGTATATACCTGCTGCTTTGTTGTATTTTGCTTAATTAATTCCAACCATAAGCATGCTCAGTGTTGTGGAAAGCGAAGTTTCATGTATATTAACCTTTATGCTAGTAGCCATCATTCTGATTCGGCTTGCAATGTAGAAATGTTGCATAGACTAAGTTATAACATAATCAGTGATACTGTGACCTCATATGCAAAGAACATACTTTGCAATTTTTGCATTGACTGAGTGACTTTATGTGTTTACAAAACAATGTGTTTTTGCTTTTTAGCCATTGCCAAATTATCCTCTTTTGTGCAATTCCTTTTATTATGTCCGCATATCATATTGTAATATCTGTGTAGCGCCCATACATTTGTTTGCTGGATTGCATTACACAGATATTCCCTCTTAATAAAACATTTTATTTTTGCTTGTACAGTGTGTTAAAATGGTTTATACTGTGTCCTTGGCTTATGAATGATGATAATTTAGCCTTTGCTGAGATCTTTATCTGTTCTGTAATTAGATGTAATTGTCCTTGCATATGTTTATGGTGGTTAGCTGACTAAAATAATTTAAATGCTAGAATGCATTGCAAAATGTAAGTTCAATGTGGCAGATTTATGTCTGTGGGGCCTTATTCACACACTCTGAGAACATATATCAGTAAAATCTGTATTTTTCTCATTTTGTCATGTACAAGGTAAGAAGTAATTATGTTTTTTTTTTGGTCAAAGCACAAGGTTCTGATTCTAACCTTTCCATAACTATTTACTTCTTATCTGTTTTTAAACACCATAAATAGATCTTCCATGCACTTACATAAAATCTAATTTTAAAATATGGACAGCTAAATTCTACATTCTTATTTGTGCATGTTTAACCCCCGGTATAAACCCTGTTTTAGAGGTAAAAGTTAAGGCATTTACACGTGAATTTGTCTTTTTATTTCTAAAACAAGTCAGTAATAAAATTTGTAGAAGTATTTGAGATGATTTCTTCAATATCATAAATACAAGAACAAACAAGCAAAGAAAAATCATAAGGGCTATGGTAAAGATAAACACACTGCTGAAATGGAACAAGCCATTGTAAGCAGTGCAACACAAATCCAGCTGAGATGAAAATGTAATGATACATCCTATATTGTAGCCAAAATCCACACCTCTTTTTTATTTATGTAATTTTGATCTATAACCAGGAAGACCTTGATGGGATGAACGCTTCCTGTTTCCTGCAATGTCCTAATCATCGTAAGACCTGCAGAAGGAATAATAAGAGTATAAGAGTGGCAGCCATAGCTTCACAAGCAACCATGCTGTGAAGCAGCAAAACATGGAAAGTTTTTGACAGTAGTGAGGTCAAGAGATCATTTCAGAGCCTGTGTAACTCATATATACTAACATGACAACAAATTCCAGAGAACTGTCTGAGATTTCAAAGGCTTGAAGTAGACACTATAATATAGCTCTGTAATACACCAAGTGAAGTAACAGAATAGGAAATACAACATAAACATTGGTGTTTTATATATATATATATATATATATATATATATATATATATATATATATATATATATACACACACACACACACACACACACACACACACATCTGCTGAGCACTACATATTCCTTCTGTTTTGGCAAGGATCCTGCTACCTGCATCTGTTTTTAAACAATATCATATGATGTTGAATCTGAATATGTTGCCTCACACGAGGATGTGAGACTGTATGAGCATGCTGCATATCACATTCACCTAAATATAAATGATTTAGTCTCCTTTTCATAAACTTCAAACTTTGTTGGTCCCAAAAGCACTGTGCTGCTTTATCACTGCAATAATGTCTGTACTTTTACTATGAGAGTTGTCTGTTTCAGATTATAGCAGCATCCTTTCTGTTTATTATTTAAAAAACACATATCCTTACATACACATGCATATACACAAATTACAGTAGTCTCTCTTTAGTTATTGTCATTTAAAAGACTGTGTTATCACTGCATACACCACACATGCTCACAAGTACACACACACACACACACACACACACACACACACACACACACACACACACACACACACACACACATACATACATATTGTGTTTAGCTCAAATCATAGAATGGAATTAAAAAATGGAAGCTGAAGGGAAAGTAGGAATTACCCATATTACTGGGGTCTTTACAGACTTCAGAAATGTTATTTATTTGTTTATTTGTTAACTGTAATGTTGGGTTGGTCCTTGGAACCTTTTGGTCATGACCCAGACACAATGGCAGTTACAGTTACACAGAGAAGTTAAAATATTACAAGTCACTACAATCTTCACAGAAGGTAGCATACAGCGTGATTGAGATTTGGAAGAAAATTTCTTAAGAAAATCTTTATATACAGCTGAACCTTGGAACATATGTTTAAAGACGCCTAACCAATTAACAAGTGTTGGGGAAAACTAAAGAAAAACAATTGAAAAATACTTCCATATATACAAGTATGTCTACTGCTATAGTCCACAACAGTATACAGTGTCACATTTTGTGCAGAGAACTTTATGCATAACTGAACATGCATGAACTGTGATTGAACAGTTTCCATGAAACTGCTGATTTTTCATTCAAAACCTATTTCTTTATTCCAGATTCAGTAATTCTGATGGTCACTGGGCAATAGTAAATACTTTATATGTAGACTTATTGAATAGTGTGCTCAGTGGTATTCAGCATTACATCTAACTTTACAAATTTATTTGATATTGAGAGTTTTACCTTGCTACAGTATGAAGAGTGCTTATAAAAAGGTAATTATCTGAAAGCAAACCACATAATAATAAAGATATTTATGACAAAAGAGAGAGGGAATGGTAGATGCATGGAAGAGAATTCTAGAACACATGCACATTTCATAAAGAGTGGGTGAATTTAGCAGCAAACTATCATATGTGTATATATAGGTATATGTATATGTACATATAGATATATGTGTATATAGCTATATATATATATATATACACATTCTATGTGTACAGATATGCCTAGTTATGTTGGTGTGTGTATATATATATATATATATATATATATATATATATATATATGACTATATGTGCATACATATCTATACCTATATACATACCACTATCAATATATCTGTAAATATCCATACATATATGTGCATATGTATCACTATCTGTGGATGTGTAAACATATATTGCTCTGTATATGTATATATTTGGGTGTGTATATTTATATCTATGTACATATACATACCTATCTATATATGTCAATATGTATATGTGTAATCATATATATATATATATATATATATATATATATATATATATATATATATATATATATATTTATATAGATGATTATATGTACAGATATTCTCACCATATGTCCTGGATACTGAGTGTAGACCTACCCCAACCCCTATAGTCCCAACATCGTACTGCAAGTGGATGTCAGGTATGTATAGCAGGTATATTGGTAGACTATTGCTACTGTTATTGGGATTGTCTTCACAGCCATGGTGTGTGTGGGAGGTCACATCTGCTTTCCAAATGTATGCCATTGGCTACTGACAGACATCCTAAGGACATCCTAGTAAAGTACCACTGCTAATACGTACTACCTCCATGGACTGCAGCACAGGTATTGGCCTATATATGTGGACATTCTGAAACACTCTTTACAGTCCAGAGATATACACAGAACCCCTTAGTGCTAAACATGTGTACCATGCATGAAAATATGAATGTTAACAGCCATGTAGATGGGTACAACACATAACAACTGGTATACATATGCTACCATAGGTTATGCATTCACACACCCCTGTCTGGCCCAACACATAATAACCACTGGTACAGGGGTGCCATGGCCACATACTACCCACTAGATATTGACATACATCTGTACAGCATCACACTGCTCTGTCTGACATACATGACTGTTAAGGCAGACCCAGCAGCAGTACATCCAGCAAGTATCTCCACATGACATCTCACTGGATAAGTACACTTAACTGCTAGACATGTAACAATACACTGTGCAGGCTACAGGCAGACTGGCTCAACACTGGCCAACATCTCCTATGGGGGAATGCACATGTACCTGCATATATAGCAGGCTCTGGAGGCATGTCACAACACAGGGTAAGATACACCTGTGTGAAGGTGCATAACCACATCCACTGTGAACACAGCCACAGCCACATATGGTAAGCTAGCATAAAAGCACAGTATATGGACTATCTGTTCAGCACCATCCTAAAATGTGCCACTCACAGACTAACCCTACATATACTGGGCTGCTACATGGTGGTCTGCTGGCTGTCTGTGGTATGGGACATGTGTGTGTATGGCCCTACAAACATGTTGACCAATACCGTAACATACAGTGGGGCAGCATGTAACATCAGATAGGACAGGATCTATAACAATGACATCTACCACAGTCTGTACACAGGCTAAAGAACATGTTAACAATGCACACACTGTTGACATTCACCATAGTTACACAGACCTCAGTACTGTACAAATGACCACAGAATGTCCTGGTAATGTCATCAAATATTACCCGTACTGTACATAACATGTGTAGCAGTCTGATATCTGGCTGGCTTGTTATCAGATATGATGACACTAATGATGGTGTACAGCACATATGCCAAACACTCCACCTCGCAAGTACGGCTGTGCACGGCCAACCAAACCTGAAAAACACGCCAAGAGCCAGCACCGATAGTTCCAACTTCCAATTTTATTATGAATAAACTAGTGCAGCATAAGCACTATAATAACAACACAATCCTCATACTAGTTTTGGAAAAGTCCTTCTTCAGTGAGGAAAAAACAAAAACTACTCACTGATAGGCATGGATGCTTATAAATGGTACGGGACCAATGAAAAACAAAAGCACATAATTTATGTGCATACATAATGAGTAGCTAGTGGTTTTAGAACTCAATGAATCTAAACAGAGTCTCATGCTAATGAAACAATATAAATGATACATCAAAATCTAGCGACAGATATATAGGCTATTTGTAATTGCTTTGTCAACCTGTGAACCACAATATCTCATGCTTTATACACATATATAATACATAACCCTGAAACACAGAAAACAGTATGTATACTGTCCCTGGCATGTTAGGGAAAAACTATCTAGCATACAATGTAGATGATATGTTGAAAAAAATATATATGTTGGGAAAAAATATATTAATGTGGATGAGAAAATAATGGTTAACAAATTTATAATTGTGTGGATTCCATGATCATAAGAGAAATGACACAACTAACAGTATATCTATGCAATGAACCTATATAAGGCTCATGATAGATAAAAGTCAAAAATATTTTTTACCCATAAAGAGTCACAGATTCTTATTATCATCCTGTATTTAAGCTTTCTATATTTGAGTGTGGGATATGATAGGTATGTTTATTACATATCCTATACACATAAGGGCTATCAGCATCACATTTTTTTGATTATATTGATACTGTGGAACGGGGCGTCAGTCGCAACAGGTTTGGGAATCCTATTTGACATCGTGCCTGAATTTGGACTTTACAGTTTTTTACATATCTACTGGGTTCTCAATGATTTTTCTTAACTTATCCATGATGGAGAGCGTATGTTCTGATTGGAGTGTGCTGTTATCCGGGACATGCTAGCTAAAGGGACTGTCTCTACAAATAACTGAATTTCAGCTTTTCTTGCATTTTCAACGAATAGATTCAGACTGTTGGTGTGTCCTTTGTTAACGCTACTACGGGTTTTGATAATTTTGATCTTTTTTCACAAAACTCACAGATTTACTGTTTGAACAGTACTGATATAGCGAAACAGAGCATTGACGGCGGATTTGGGAACCCTATTTCATGCTGCAATTTAAAGACACTCAATTATTTATTACACTGATTTGTCAGTGTTTCAATTGTCTGTCATCCTTATGAACCAAGCCTTAGGTAATATTCATAGGCTCATAATTATTGTACTCCATTTTTTATAACATTATTTTTTCTTAGGCAGAATTCCCTTATATGTAGGAAATACCTTTTATGTGTATTTAACATAACAACAATTTGGACAGGAGAAACACATTTCTTTTTTTCTTCATGATTTAATTATTGTGACTTCATATTCATCTAGCTTGGGTTGGATGAAGTTTGTGTTTGTTTAGTCATATATTACAATATTTTTGGTCGCAATGTCTCTAAATGTGCTGTTCAGTTCGGGCTGAGACTATGTGATATGGGATAAATGATTTTTTTCATCTGTAATTTGGATTATATTCCAACTCAGTATATAACCCTAATTGTGTTACAATAGAGTAGGGTTCTATATTCAAGAGTGTTCCATTTTTACATTTTTATGTACATTTAACTATGGTACAGATGGTCAACTCATAACCAAGGGTTCTATCTTCATTGGGATAGTCATATGTTTACTAGCTTGTGAGTGTTCAGCTAGTTCTAAATGTTTATTTAAGCCTCAGGTCAAATGTTTTTTTTGATCACATATATCACTATTTTCTAAACAGTTGGTCCGTTGTGTTTACAGGGGAATTTGTGATCCATCTTTGAACATGAGGCTTAGAATAATTCATTTCATAGCATATGTCTTTTTTGTATGATGTTTATGAATAATTTGGATGCCATTTCATATGTTTAGGTCATTTATCACATTTTGATATTAGAATAAGCCAACTTTACATGATTCAGGATCACTGTTTGTGATCTTTATAACCAAGGGTTGTTTATACATGATTCTAATTTTTGGACATCTTAATGACCAGTTAACCATTTGCAATCTAAGGTTGGTGGTGGCAACATTATATTGATATATGTGTCACAATTTATTGACTAGTCTACAACTAGTGACCTTGATTTAATACTTAGTTATTTAAGTCAATTTCGGTATCACATACTGTCCTATTCTATCCCAGCTTTTCCACATATTCTATGCCATCTAGTGGGTTGTGTAATAACTAGGTGATTTGTCACATTTATGGTTTTTTGGTTTGCCCTTTGAATGACGGTGAATTTTACCATACATAGTGATTTAGTACCCTCTCATTCAGGGTGTTCACTATCAGGTTTTGTCATTTTACATTAATCAACATTGCTCTACCCTTTTGTGGGCCATAGACTTTGGTCATAGATTTCCAGGATTGTTTCATCACTATAATTCCTGACATGGTACCAGTTTTTATAGTGTTTTTTTATTAGTTTGCCCTCTAGCTCATATTAGTCTTATTTTTCCTTATGGGTTTGGTTTTTTGATTTCTCTCTAGTCTGTTTCAAATTTATAACTATATTTGCATTTATTAACATACAATCGGATAGTGGGTTTCTGATTGGCATTGTCCATCGTTCCTGAGCTGGTGTTTAGATTCTTGACAGTTTTTGATCTTTCAGATTGGATTCTTGGACAGCACATCCAAATTGATTCTAATAATGGAATTAGACAAACTATTGGATGGTTGGTGTGCTGATAGAGAGGATATTGGCATATTTGGTCTTGGCCAGATCTCAAGCAACAACCAGAGTGAAAATAACTTGGATGGGGGTGATAATTGTGAAACTGCATTCCGTAATCTGGAGAAAGGTTTAAAAAGTCTTAGAGCCAACATTTGGCATCTGAGACTGTTTAAAGCATACTTATATAAGAATTTAGCGCCAAGAGGATCGAGAATAAAACTCCATCCACTAGTCGGCAGATCTGAACAGAGGCTGACAGATGAATGGGATGAGGCACTCAGAAATGGCTCCATGGTTTTTGTAAAAATTCTAGCCTCCTATTATGAGAGGATGATTGATGTATGTGTCTCAGAAATAAAAGAACTAAGTGTTGAATGCAAAAAAATTCAATCCCATCACAATTATCACCTACTATTGGATGGGCTGTCTAAAGAATTGACTAATTATGATAAATTGATTAGGGACCGAAAGGTTAAAAAATTTAACAGAGATGTGACTGATTATGCAAAAGGGCAACCCTTTCAAACACAGAGAACTGTCAGGTTTCAGGACACACAGCCGGGAATGACTGGGGGCAGGTCCAGGAAGAGACCGAGATCCATATTGAAACGTAGAGACCAAACTTTTACGAGCACATCAGGAGAGGAGTCATCATATACAGATAGTGAGGGGGGTATGTCTACCAATTCACCTTTAAAAAAGAAGAGCTCCAATCAGCACCTCCCTTTAGACAGGGTAGGAAATCCAGAGGGGGGAGGAAACACACCCATAGAACTAAGAACAGAATCCATGCCAGGTTTGATTCAAGCCTTATTGAGACAATAAATACATCATTTGAAAATGTTTTAAATCTGTCAGATGTTGTACTCACTGATGCACAACATAATATTCTAAATAAAGGTTTGGGTTTTGTTCCAAGTTTCTTTTCTGATCAGTATCTTACCTCTTTGGATGTTATGGAATATTGCAGAAAACTTAACCTTAAGATATTTTTTTCTGAACAGGACACTATTACATCTCAAAGATCTTCTGAGTTCACTTTTAAAAAATCTACATTTCAGCCACCCATGAATAAAAATGTTGGCATTTTCCAACAAGCAGTGCTCAAAGATCTACATTTTCCACACTTAGAATGCAATATTGCCCCAGATAATATGACATCAGAAGAAAAACAGGCACTTTCGGAGCTTAGAAATAACCATACAATAGCTATTCTAACAGCTGATAAGGGAGGAGCTGTAGTCATTCAAAACATGCATGACTATATTCAGGAAGGTCTCCGACAACTTTCGAATACCATATGTTATCAGCATATGGGTGTGGATCCAACCAAAAAATTTAAGGAAGAGATTGATATCTTTCTCAATTTGGCTGTGGATGAGGGCATCATCAGTCCTAAGACTCTTCAACATCTCCAGGTTAAGGACCCTTCCAAGCAGATTTTATATCTGCTACCTAAAATTCACAAATCTATCATTCGTCCCCCGGATAGACCAATTGTTTCTGGTCATGGCTCATTGACTGAACCATTGTCTGAGTTTCTTACTCAGTATTTAAAACCTTTATTGATACACGTCAGAGCTAGAATTCAGGACACAACGCAGTTTTTGAACATCATTCAAGATACTCAGCTGGATCCAAATTGGATCATGTGCACTTTGGATGTGAAATCTCTCTATACTAGCATACCTCATTGGGGAGGTCTACAGGCTTTGGAATTCTGGCTGACTAAATCTGAAATATATCCGCCTGAGTTTAACACATTGCTTATATGCATGTGTGAACATGTCCTCAACAAAAATGTTTTTTATTTCCAGGGTGAATGTTATTGGCAATTGAGAGGCACAGCTATGGGTGCATCTTTTGCACCCATATATGCCGATCTCTTTATGGCATATTTAGAAGAATATGTGATTTATAATCCCTTACATAACATTTACCTTGTTGAGATGGACATTTGGAGGAGATACTTGGATGATTGCTGGATGGTGTGGCGTGCGGATACTGAATATCTTTCAGAATTTGTGGAATATTTAAACAACAATATATGGGGTATTGAATTCTCAATTACATCTGATAAGAATCAGATTGATTTTTTGGATGTTACTATTTATCGCAACAGTGACCATACCCTTAACACCAAAACACATCGAAAATATCCTCAATTTAATTCATTACTCCATGCATCTAGCATGCACCCACGTCACACCATCCGCAACATCCCCAAATCTCAGTTTTTAAGAATGAAACGTATCAATTCCTCCAAAAGTGATTATGACACAGCTAAACATGATTTGAGACACAGGTTTTTGAACAGGGGATATTCAAACTTTGATATTGAATCTGCCAGGATCTGGACTGATAGACAGAATAGAGTTTCACTATTAAAATATAAGAACAGAGAGGATTGCATCAAAGATGACACAATAAGATTTATCACCACTTATGGCAGGAACCATCAGATAGTTAGGGAAATCTTGAACCAGAACTGGAATATCCTGTTAGCTAATGACCATTTACGACAGATTTTGGGCAATAAGTGTTCCATCACATGCAGGAGAGGCAAAACCTTGGGCACACTGTTCTCTCATTTCAAACATCAGGAGAGTGGTGGTGCCCATTACAAACAACTTACTATTACCGGGGACGAATTGTTAGGTACTTTCCCTTGTGGCCATTGTAGCTCGTGCAGCCAGGTGAATAAGCTTAAACAATTCACCAGTGCTAACACAAGTAAAGTTTATGATGTACGTATATTTGGAAAGTGTTCATCCAGTTGGATCATTTATCTAGCAACATGTCAATGCAACGCTTTTTATGTGGGCAAAACCTCACGCCCACTTAGAACTAGGATATGTGAACACAGGAGTGAAATACGAAATAAAAAAACCACTAATGCTTTATATCAACATTCAATCAAACACAAAACATCCAATTTCATGTTTATGATTATTGATAAAGTTATGGGTAACAGACACAACCAATCAGGCTGGCAAAGTATACTCAGTCACAAAGAGAAATATTGGACTATTCATTTAGGAGCATTATTTCCCCCTGGTCTTAATGAACATCTGGGTTAAAGGAATGTACATTTTTTGTCTATGTTGCTAATATACAAACCTGTTTGATTGTTTATCTATTATTGGGCATCATCATTGTTATCACATGTATATACCCATTTGATGGTTTTCCTTATTATTATAAGACAACCACTTTATATAGATACCAGGTTACCTTTTGTAGTGGTATACCACATCTGATTAGCAATTGGAGCTATTTTACATACTACTCCGGTCCGTATCCAATATGAATTGTCCAAATTATTCCTTGTTAAGGACTCTATGTTGTTTTGTATACCAGTTTGTCCAGTCTTATGGGATGGGTCAATTTAAGACTTAATTTTGGCCTTATATCTATGTGAATTATATGATACGATTTGTATGTATCATTTTTATGTTTCATAGTTGGCCATTTAGCATCAATACTCAGAGACTGTTTGTATTAGGAAATTATACTATACCTAATAACGGAGTTATGTTGCCAATCACCCCTTTTTGTTTATTATGTTTGGTGCGTATATGATTGCCAACATGCAACCTTATATCATCCCTTATACCACACTGTTCAGCTATAGGTATTTCTATAGAGTACGGTTTATTTAAAGAATTATTTTAGGCTCTGATATTATGTGAGGTATATGATATCTATAACTTGCCTCACTTATGCATTTAACAGTTAGCCAGGATATCACACATTACTTGATGATGACAAGAACCTGTTACTCTTCATGGTATATATTCTTCTATCAGTATATTATATTATATCAGAAAATGTTGTTATGTTGTACATCACCTCTTTCAGTTTATTATGTCTGATGTTTACATTATTGCCAATATGTAACGCTACCTCATTTTTTATTATACTGCTTAGCTAGAGGTATTTTTATAGAGCATGGGTTAAGTTATAGAATTATTCTAGGCTCCAATATTATGTGATGTATAAGATATCTATAACCTGCCTTACTTTTGCGTTTCATAGTTAGCCAGGTCATCACAGATCACAGGATGATAATAAGAATCTGTGACTCTTTATGGGTAAAAAATATTTTTGACTTTTATCTATCATGAGCCTTATATAGGTTTATTGCATAGATATACTGTTAGTTGTGTCATTTCTCTTATGATCATGGAATCCACACAATTATAAATTTGTTAACCATTATTTTCTCATCCACATTAATATATTTTTTCCCAACATATATATTTTTTTCAACATATCATCTACATTGTATGCTAGATAGTTTTTCCCTAACATGCCAGGGACAGTATACATACTGTTTTCTGTGTTTCAGGGTTATGTATTATATATGTGTATAAAGCATGAGATATTGTGGTTCACAGGTTGACAAAGCAATTACAAATAGCCTATATATCTGTCGCTAGATTTTGATGTATCATTTATATTGTTTCATTAGCATGAGACTCTGTTTAGATTCATTGAGTTCTAAAACCACTAGCTACTCATTATGTATGCACATAAATTATGTGCTTTTGTTTTTCATTGGTCCCGTACCATTTATAAGCATCCATGCCTATCAGTGAGTAGTTTTTGTTTTTTCCTCACTGAAGAAGGACTTTTCCGAAACTAGTATGAGGATTGTGTTGTTATTATAGTGCTTATGCTGCACTAGTTTATTCATAATAAAATTGGAAGTTGGAACTATCGGTGCTGGCTCTTGGCGTGTTGTACAGCACATATGCACCTCTTAATGCATGACATATGTACAAAGGTTGACAGCATTGTGGCTGGAAGCACATACACAGAGCCAATATTGACATGTTGCTGTGATAACCTCATACATGTACTGTTGTAACAGGATTTGTTGCAACATGTGTCCTATGAGGGATATGAAGTCAGTAACTGCCAGGGCTTTCACCATCTACAGACTGCAATCCTCACACTACCTTCTGCAGTTCACAGATATGTGCTCAGTGGGTATCACATGACACCAAAGGCATAACACACTGCCCAGTTTGCAGACAACCCTGCAGATATGGATTCATCATAAATATTGTACTGACATGGCAGGTATTACAACATGTAGGACTGCCATATCCACACACACACTCTCTGTTAAACCAACATTACTCCACATGCAATATAGCAGCACTTACAGTCTGTAGTCAGGTCAGACACATCCCCCTCCTGTGTGTTGCCCTGTTTCCATAGTGTAAGTTTTTAGAGGTAAATCCCCAATCCATCTGAGATGCTGTTCGCCAAACAACAGATCTAGTTCTTGCCCACAGTGGATGTAAAGGGCCAACACCAACATGATGTTCCTAGATATTGGAGTACATTTCCATGCAATTGGCTATGGGAATGTTACCACAGCTGTTCCACATGCACTCAGCTAGAAGAGGACTGCAATTGGTGCAGAGGCCATCAGATGATCATGATCATCACTTACAAAACACAAGCTGCTGACTAGCAAAGCAGGTGTACATCCCGCATCCACCAGAGAGGGTGTGGGTGGGACAGACAGAGACAAAGTATGTCAGGGGAGGTGTGGGTGAGTAAAACCTAAGCATGTTTGTGTCACACACCTACCAGCATGGGGTTTCAAACACCTGACTGACTATGCATAGCTATCACATGTTTATGCAGTTATTGCATGTGCCACATAGCTTACATATTAGTGAGCTGTCCAGACATATATGTGTTGTTGAGTGACATCTGCAACACGGTTGCGATACAGAAGGTGTAGCACATGAGCATGTCCACATGAACAGATGTCAGCATCAACACAGCCACACTCTGTAAGGGAATCATACACATTGCCACACTTGGCAGGGTAACGAATACACTTCTTAACCAGTTACCTTGCCACAATACAGTAATGCATAGGTATCAATTGGCCCACAGGGGTTATCCTGGGGTTCTATGGTCAAAGGGTATGTGAAGGTGTCTGACATTAGAGAGCATGCTTCAGTATGCCAATGGGGATGGTAATGGGTGTGAATGTGGTCAGCAGCATCATACACCACACACCCCGACACAGGGTGCTAGTACCGGCGTGCATGTGTGCATTGCTTCATGGGTGTGTAGTGGTTGACAGTGTCAGATGGTTGTACAAGGCTAGGAGAGGGGTATACTTTGGTATCAGGCCACATGAGAATGGTCTGCATTATGGCTAAGGGGTGTAGTGTCCGGAATGGACCACACAGGTGGGTATAGTATTCACCATCCTGTCTCCTGCATTACTATTGTGCGTGGCCAGTGCTGTGCAATGCTTGGCATGTATGTGTTCTATATGCCATGACATGGACAGTGTTTGGGATGTGTACACATCCCACATTCATGTACAGTGGCATGTGGAAGTGTACCTGGTTTGTCTGGCCCATGTTGTGTACACAGAATGCTATCATCAGATGTGACAGTCCCACCCTCATGTGGCGGGGCCAGGTAATGGACAGCAGGTTGACCCTGCACCTACATTGATAGCATGCTACAGGTATTCCCTGGTGTCAGTGGCATCTGTCCATACAGGGCATGTGTGTAAAGCATGTTATGTCCTTTGTGGATCACATTTGATGGAACCACAGTTGTTGCAGGCGTCCAGTGGGAAACAAACTGAAGCCGCACTGTCTGCAATTATGTGCCTATCGTACTGATGGACAGGGTGCCATGTCCTCTGTAGGCCACTGCATTCACACCATAGTTACTATCAGTCACCAATATGCAGTGTACTACACACATCATGGCTGTTACCTCGGCATATGTGTGTGTGTGTGTGTGTGTGTGTGTGTGTGTGTGTGTGTGTGTGTGTGTGTGTGTGTGTGTGTGTGTGTGTATAAGACATGAGTTGAGAGTGTGCTAAGGGTAATACTGGGGTTACTAACTGTGATTGGCTGGCCTTGATGTCACATGCATGGGTATGGATATGCACCCCAGCCTCTTGGCTATTTCACAGCTGTTTTCCCTGTACAGTGGACATTGTGATATGTACTAGGGCCACCATATAAGAAAATTGCAAAACCTGCTACACATTTGGCCCAGGTGTCACACATGCACACCCTCCTCCACACAGGATATGAGGTACAAACACACACATCTGTCATGTCCGGGAGTAGAACCCCTGCCTAACTAGTTTATTACAGTACAGCACTACACAGTTATAGTATGCACCATGATGATTACTGCAGTACTCCTTCCCAAAAGGTGTATATCACATTGGCTGATATCAGCAGGATTGCCAAAGTAGGGCATTTGAGATGTACTGAGTGTGACTAGCCTAAAATGCATTGCTCCCTACACAGACAGTGGAACACACACAACACATCCACAAACGACATGGGTGGGTATAGAATCCTACCAGAGTTCTGAATCACACTACAGCAGTACACAATTATGCCAAACGCTATGGAGATTACTGGGCTACAACTTTCCCAGAGGTGTATTTCGGGGTAGATGACATCAGCAGCCTTACCAAGGTATAGCATTTAAATTGTAGGGGGTGTGCCTACCCTAAAAAGTATTGCTTTCTACATAGACAGACAGACAGACACACACACACAGTTGCCATGTCTGGGGATAGAACTCCTACCTAACTAATTTATCACACTACAGTGGCATGCAGTTACAGGATGTGCTACAGTGATTACTGGGCTACAGATTCCCAGCCGTGTATTACTAGATGAATGACAACAGCTGACTTGCAAAGGTTGAGTATTTGAACTGTGCGGAGTGTGGCTAGCCTATAAAGCATTGCTCTCTACACAGATTGGCAGACACACTCACAAACACACACACACAGTTGCCATATCCTGGGTTAGAACACCTACCTAACTGCTTTATCACATGATAGCAGTACACAGTTACAGGATGCGCTATAGAGATTACTGGGCTACAATCTTCTCAGAGATGTATTTCTAGGTTGATGACATCAGCAGCCTTGCCTAAGTTGTGCATTTAAATTGTTGGGAATGTGACTACCCTTAAAACATTGCTCTCTACACAGTCAGTCAGACAGACACGCACACAAACACACGCGCACACACACACACACGCACACACACACACACACACACACACACACACACACACACACACACACACACACACACACACACAGTTGCCAAGTCTGAGATTCGAAGTCCAACCTAACTAGCTTATCGCACTACAGCAGTACGCAGTTATGGGACACACCATGGAGATTACTAGGCTACAACTCTCCCAAAGGTGTATTTCACTTTGCATGACCTCAGTGGGCTTGTCATAATAGGGCTATGGGGAGGGAAGTGTGTGTGTATGGGCCATTGTCCATTCATGTAGGGGTTGCCACGCCACATGCGGACACACACAGGGTCATATTTCACAGGTACGTGTATACAATTGCTAGATGACTACTTCCTTGTACAGTCATGTTGCACAGCTGTCACGTGCACCACATGGTCTGTAATGCTGAGAGATATTGGTGGCTAGTATCTGCAGTGAGTGACATCTGCACCTCATGTGTTTGGGGCCCTTTGGCTGTGTGCTGGGTGGGACAGGCCTGGATGGCTCCTTGTCACAGTCACCTTCATCCACACATCTATATCTGTCTACCTTTGGCTTATTATAGTGTGTTGTCCTTAAATATATGTCTGTATTCCTATTCACTGTGTGTGCAAGGCATGAGTGGTGCATATTGATGAGTGTCTGCGCTAACAACTGCAACTGCCAGATATGTCTGGTCCACTGGTGTTTGCAGATATGGCCTTCATGTGTTTGTGTGTGAGCATGCCCAGTATGACCTTTCACTATGTTGTTGCCTTATAATGCCTTCATTTCTGTAAGTGTATGACCATGCCCAGTATGGCCATTTGTATTGCATGTGTGGGTCAAGTCCAGGTAGTTTGCACTGCAGTGCTGACCTTTGTGTTGTACACCAACAGGTAGCATGCTGTCTCTACAGGGTATCCAGCAATCATTTGGCATTGACTGTTACTACATTTCTGCATAGAGGGGGGACATACCTGACTGTTTCTACATCTCTGCACTGGACTGGGTGGGGCACACCTGGCTGTTACTATATTTCTATGTAGGTTGGGAGGAGGGCACAGCTAACTATTTCAACATTTCTACACAGGATTGGGGGTGCACACCTGACTGTTACTATATATCTACGTAGGATGGGGGAGCACACTTGACACTTGTACACATTTTCTGGGACTGTACTGGTATGTCGGGTACTCCATTTCAGTCTGTAGTCTTACCTATTGTGCTGGCTAGAGGCATACCACTGTACTACAGATTGTGGCTTTGGTTGCCCTACATATTATTGCCTGACTTCCTACCCTTCAGAACTAACATCCCACTGCCTGCCCTGCTGTGGTCTGTCTGTGTAGGCCAGGGGGGAGGTTAACCATGGCCATCATTCTGGGGCCATGGCACTGGTTCTGTTTGGGTTTGTCTACACCTGTCCTGCTGGTTGACACTATTGTTGGATATGTGAACCGTCCTGACTGGCATGTGTAGGTCATATGGACACACATGTCACTCAGCGCATTTCCTGCAGTGAGTTTTGTCACCCTGTGTAGTACTGGCTACTATGGTGACTCCAGTATGTGTTACAGATGTCATGGTGCCACTATGGGTCTACTGCCTGCTGCCATAACATTCAGCCACCCAATTCCCTTGCATGCTCACGTCCATACCATAGGTACAGATAATGACACATTCTACTCCATATGGAAATTTTTAGGTGGATTGACTTACCTTGTGGGTGTGATGGAGGGGATGTCCCTGCAGTTGATGTAGGCCCTACTCTGCTCACTGGGTGGTGCTTTGATGTGTATGTGCGTGCAGTCTATAGCACCCACTACCCCAGGGTATTCTGCTATTTGGTGGCAGAGATGCATATTGCTGGTCAACACCTCACGGGTGTTGAGGAAATATACGTGCTCACTGGCATGTGCTGACATGGCATCCAGAAACTGGTGGAATACTCTGGATGCTGATGCCTGTGAGATCCCCATGTATCCCCAGTTGTGTTTTGGGAGGTGCCTGTGGCTAGTATACCTAGGCCTACACATACTTTGGTATCCACTGGGATGGGTTTCCCTCGGTCAGTTTGATGTGACAGGTGTGGCTGGCACAGCTCAACACATTGCTGTAGGAGGTCTCTGTCCACCATATAGCAATCCACTATCTCCAGCTCATGTAGCCCCTGGTAGGTTACCCTGGGTCTGTACACTTTTCACTGTCTCCTCACTGTGGGTTGTTCAGCAGCATTCACAACCTCACCACTCTCAGCCTCTTGCACATGTTGTTCTATGTTGTCTGCTGCAGCCCTTCTCATTTTGTAGGTTTGTTAGTTAAAATTTCCCCGCTTGTATACACTGGTGGTGTAGAGTGTGGGGAAAAAACAGAGGGGAAGGTGTTTGCTTAGTTTATAGTAGTGTTCTGGGCTGGGCTGTTCTGCTGCCTGTGTAATTGGCTGATTCTGATACATTTCACCTGCCAACTAAGCTAGTTCTCCTTGATTACCTTCCTACTGCTGTTTTCCCTTCCCATTGCCTTCCTGTTTAAGCCCGTGTGTGCGCCGCGCAAACAGAATACTCAAATGTGCACACTGCTGCTATTTCCTGGTTTAACCTCTTTTTACTTCCTGTATGACCCGGTACACGGTGTGCACACCCGTTTAGGCTTTGTAAAGACTGCTAGGCAGGTTTAGACACACCCCCTAGCTTAGCTGTGCTAAGCTAGGAGCAACCCCAAGCCACAGGGCTCCAATCCACTTACAGTATGCCTGACACCCCCCCATGATGTCACCTACCTCCTAGGCTTGCACCCAGCTATTCCTCCTCTTACACTGTTGGGACCTGACTCACATCCTGGGTAAAACTGCGATTCTCTATTCTTCCCCTCATTTGCATAAGATTGCCTGCTAATGCATAGTTACATGTCTCACACTGAGCCACCCCCCTTAGCAACCACTACTCACTGGCCAGGTTGTCTTCTACCTGCCATTGACTTGCATGGCAGAATACTGATTTTAGTTAGAATGCTTAACTTAGGTTTGTTTTGTTATTTTCCCCCAATCCCGTTTGCGCACCGCTGCCCTACACTTAAACAGCCGTGATCGGCTAATAAGAATTAAAGTTGATTTTTTTTTAATTCTTGTACTACTTGCAATGCCAATGGCCTTATACCTGGCCATTGGCATGCTTACTACATGATATGCAGCATTTATTTGGGGCTGCCATAGCTCCGTTTTGGATTTTGCAGAAATGTGCTCAGTTACTAACCAAGTACATTTCTACTGATTGGACTAGTCCTGCACGGATGGTCGCAAGCTTCCTGGATCACAAATTCACCTCATTTGCATGGATTTCTCTTGCAAATGGGGTGATTTGCATACAAGGGCTTCGTCCATGCAGGATTAGCGCAGGAGCTCTCGTACACGCCCCTGCAGGCTGTTCCTGGATCACAGTAGTCTGCACTCTTGTGGGAGGAGAGGCTGGACTCTGCCCTTCTGAGCTGGGAATTTCTGGTCAAAGGCTTATAGTGCCTGCATATTTGAACTGCTTCTTACTGAAATTGGTACACCTTGTTTGCTGTAGCATGGACTAGATCCAGGCCTGCTGAATCTAGCTTTGTTTGTATAACTTGAGCACTAATCCAGGCATTCTTTAAAGTATTCAATTGTATATATTACTGCTTGGTAGTAACTTGATTAAAGTGTAGTTATCATTCTAAGTCTTTTGGAATAAGCACTTGGGCTTCAGACCAGTTGTTTTACATTAGGAAGGTTTGTGGCCTGCACTGTGGTGACAGGACAGGTAGCTTACATCCTTCTAAGTTGTGAACTGCTGATTGAGGGCGCAGTGTCTGTTATTCTAAAAGTGTATTAGTCTGGTTTAGGCACTTGGGCTTCAGGCCAGTTAGTTTACAATGAGAAGGTTTGTGGTCTGCACTCTTGTGGGAGGAGAGGCTGGACTCTGCCCTTCTGAGCTGGGAATTTCTGGTTAAAGGCTTATAGTGCCTGCATATTTGAACTGTTTCTTACTGAAATTGGTACACCTTGTTTGCTGTAGCATAGACTAGATCCAGGTCTGCTGAATCTAGCTTTATTTGTATGCTTGCTGTTTGTTTGCTTGTTATTTCCCTGAAACGCTAATTCCACCTAAAACATGGCTTTTCAGTGCTTCTGTGGATCCCTAGTGATATCTGCATTGCTTACTGTACGTATTTCCTTGTTTCACTTGAAAGAAAGTTATTGTTTGCCGTTTTTGCATTTAAGTTACCTGTAACACATTGCATTTAAGTTACCTGGCACTTGCTCACTAAAGCAATTATATAAGTCAGCACTAAAATATTAAAAGCACTACACCCTCACAGACTCCCCTTGAGTACCTCGTTCCCCATTGGCCCTTTTTTTTCAATTATAAAGAAATTCCCAGTACTATTCTAGCATATCCAAAGGTCAGTTGTCAATCTCCTCTCCGGTCCAGCTGGTGAATCTGGGAATCTTGAGGCAATGTTTCAACTGCCTCATATACACAGACAACCCTCTCCTCCTCCTAACAAATTCCAACACATGTGAGAGATGCAACCATATAGCCATACTGTAGGCTAAGCTCTCTCAACTCAGTACTGGCGAAACCAGTCAGGAGTTGAAGGAAACCACACTCACTACAATTCCAGTCTCATATAGACCTACCATGACAGCAAACCAAACACATAAACACACAAAAACATACTCGGAGGTTCTAAATAAAAATCTGCCTAAGCAGCAGAGACCTCCAAAGCAGACACCCAAGGAACCGCTACCCCAAAACAAAACACGTGCAACACATAGCTCACAAAGCCAGTGTGCCGAGCAGTCACAGCCCTTAAGGCTAAACAACACACCTGATACACTTGTAATAGGTGACACTATCGTCAGGCACACTGATGTCCCGCTCACCAAGCTGAACAAGGAGAAGGTCACGGTGAGCTGCCTGTCGGGCACTACGATCCACCACATAACACAAGCACTCAGGTCACTCCAAGGCAAGTACAAATATGACTCAGTCATTGTCCATGCTGGTGTGAATGACCTGAGACATACCTCTCTGGACTACATGAAAAGAGACATAGAGGAGCTTTCTGAGCATGTAGCTCAGGCCAGTATGACCCTGACCTTGAATAGCATCTTACCCTCACCAAGAATGATGCCACAATATGAAGACAAGATGATCAATTTCAACAATTGGCTTAAGTATTGGTGTCATTAAAAGGGGATCCAATGCCTGTCAGCCTGGGATGACATGCTCGACAAGCCACGATGCTTCGCTAGGGATGGCTTGCACCTGTCACCCCTGGGCTTTCAGATATTGGCAAAGGCTCTTGCTACCCCCATAGTGCCTTTTTTAGGCAAGGCTCAAAAGACAAACCCACCTCCATAGGTATTACAAGGGATAAGAAACTAAGAGTAATGCTACTCAACTCCAGAAGTCTAAACCTCAAGATGCACCTTTTCGAAACTCTCCTTAGCATGGAGAACATTGATATCTGTGCAGTAACAGAAACCTGGTTCAAGGCTCCCGAGAGCACCCCAGCACTACCAGGTTATACCTCATACCATGCTTTTCGCCCCAAAACTTGGACTGAACCACAAAAGGAGGGAGTATCAATATTAGTCAAAGATACCCACACTTCCAGGTTGGTGGCACAGCACGAAGCATCAGAGACTATCCATGTGCAACTAACAGTGGGTAAAACTGCCTTCCAGTTTATAGCCTGCTACAGACCACCCTTCCAAACCCAGGAACCCCACTCGGCCTTCCTGAGAACACTGGAAAATATGAAGGTCTCTCCAAACACCATTATATTGGGCGACTTCAACTACCCAAACATAGACTGGGAGCATTACCCTAGCTCCAACACCCTAGCCCAAAGGTTCCTAGAATTTATAAACTCAAATGCTATGGAACAACTTGTTACTACTCCCACAAGAGGGGAAAACATACTGGACCTGATCATCACCAACATGGGGACTCTATGCTCCAGACCAGAAGTGTATCCCTCACTGGTAAGATCAGACCATAAACTAATCTCACTGGATATTCACATCCCGACTCCACCCCCTGCCCTGAAAACCACAGTGAAAAACTTCTCTAAAGCAAATTTCACACTCCTCAAAACCGACGTGGAATCCTTCAAAGCCCCCGGGCCTGTGGAAAATACGGCCCAGACCACAGAATCCTTTATAAACACATTCTATGAACACCTTCAGGAATGCATGGATCATGCAATCCCAAATAAAACCAAGACCCAATCCTCCAAAGGCAGACGTCCTGTCTAGTGGACCCCAGCCATAAGCAAACTATACAATAGAAGGAGGAAGTTACTACATGATAGAGCAAAATCCCAAAAAGGGAAGGCATCTCTGATCAGTATTAGCAAAAAACTACGGGCACTCATAAAATCGTCTAAGGCCAGCTTCAAGAGAAAAATTGACAGGACACCAAGGATAATCACAAGGCTTTCTTTAGTTATGTTAGGAACCTGGGTGGTAATTCCCAGATATGCTCAGAATTAGTCCAAAATGACAAAAAATACACCGAACCCACAGACATTGCCAACATCCTAGCTGACAGGTTCAGCGCAAACTTCTCCCCCCCCACCAAAAGGGCAAATATCTATCCCAGCAGAGTGCTGCCCCCCTGACATCTCAGATGCTCAGGTAAGAACTGTCCTCTCCAAAGCAAAAAACACAGCATCAATGGGACCAGATGGTGTCCCGGGCTGCATCCTACATGAACTCCAAGAAGAGCTAAACCCAAACATAAAACTACTGTTCAATCTCAGCCTTACTACAGGATATGTACCCAAAGAGTGGCGTACAGCAACAGTGATCCCTCTCCACAAAGGTGGTGCCTCAACGGATCCTGGAAACTATCGCCCCATATGCCTGACTAGCTTGGTCTGCAAAGCTATGGAAAGGATCATCATGGACCTCATAAATAAAGATATTGGGGACTTACAGACACTGGATCCTACCCAGTTTGGCTTTGTTAAGGGCAGATCCTGCCTCTTAAACCTGGTTGATTTCTTTGAAATAGTCACCAAGGCCATTGACGAGGGGAAGGTGTTCCACACAGCCTACCTGGACCTTGCAAAAGCCTTCGATACAATACCTCACTCGGGCATTATAGATAAGCTCACCAGCTTAAATATAAACCCCTATGTCACTAGATGGGTTGCAAACTGGCTCAAGGACAGAACTCACATGGTTAGAATTGCTGGAGCCATGTCAGACTCCAAACCAGTTACAAGTGACATCCCACAAAGCTCAGTCCTGGGACCTCTCTTGTTCGGTATATATTTCTCGGAGGTACAGGCCAACACGGAAGGACTGTGGCTGACCAATTTCGCAGATGACTGCAAACTGGGCGCCATAATCGACTCTCCAGCCGACACAAGCATCCTCCAAAAGGGCCTCATAGAAACAGACAACTGGTGCCAGAGCCATGGCCTCAAGCTAAACGCCAAAAAGTGTATAGTCATCCCCTTTGGCAAAAACAAAGTGCCCACAAATTACCACATAGGTGGTAATCCATTAAGTACAGAAGAAGTAATCAGGGACCTGGGGACCCAAGTTGATAGCAATCTCTCATTTGACAACCACGTGGCCAAAGTGGTTAGAAAAACATTTTATATAGCCCACCTAATCATGAAAGGATTCACATCTAGATCAAGGGAGGTCATCATGCCTCTTTACTCATCCCTCATCAGGCCCATAATTGAGTACAATGTCCCTTTTGGGATGTACCTTACCAGACACCTGCAGCAACTGGAAAGACCCCAAAAGTACCTCACCAAGAGGATCTAAGGGCTCAAACAGATGCCATATGCTGCCCGGTTAAAGAAACTCCAGCTCTACTCAGTGGCATACCACCTGCTCAGAGGCAATCTGTGCCTGACGTATAAAGACATGTCCAACCCGGAATTAATGGACATGCTGCACCTCAGAAAATCCAAATCCCATCGAGCTACGCGCTCAAGAGACTTGACCCTCAGCACTGAAATAAATAGGACATGCTGGAGGGACAGATTCATAACCCAGAGGATCCCTTCACTCTGGAATAAAATCCTAGTCCAGGTTAGACAGAGTCCCTCATTGACTCTCTTCAAGAGGAATCCTGATGAGTGGATGGGAGATCGTAGGTTTACCCCTGGTATCACTTCTGTGTCACTGTTAGACAGAGGCACAGTATACTAACCTCGAAAAAGGGCATAGCAAAATTAATTTAAAATGCGTGGCGAAAGCCAAACACACTCTGGTTAGGCTTATAAATGCTCTAGGGCAGATTAGCCTAGTATGAACATATGAACCTATGAACATGGCAGACATATTGCCTGCTTAAATTCCTGCACAGATCTTGCACGCCATGCAAGCTTTTGAGAATCAGGGGGTAAATCCTTCACTTCTCAGGTATTTCATACTTCAGTTTCTATATTTCTCTTTGAATATATTTGGAACTTCTATTTTTGTATTGATTAATTTGTCTTTCTCCTTTACATAAATATTCCACTATATCAGACTGCTCTTTATTTCCCATGCCCATGTTTCTTTATACCTTTCAAAAATCTCTAGATTTTTTTTTCTTTGCATTTTTGCACTTCCTTGGTCATTTCTTTTACCAAACGGCCCAAGGTTTCTTGGTCTGTGTAATGTTTTTCATTAATCTGTGGTATTAATGAACACAAATTTGCATGTGAAGTGTTTGACAGTTTTTCTTGTGCAAGTATTTTTCTTTCCTCTAATTTCTCTCTTAATCTTTGTGTATATCTTCTGTTTAGAAATTCTGGGCTTCTTGCATAATAATAGCAATAGATAATTTCTTTCCTATCCTTAATAGTCCACTCTGTCATCTTTATGGCTATTTTTAGCCTGTCAGTTTTTTTTGTGTACTACTACTTTCATCTACAATGGGGGGGGGGGGCATCTTCCCCTTGAGTCTGGCCTAACCTGATTGTAGGAATGTTTCCATGTCGGGTCTATATTACAACAGCAAAACGTAATATCGAACACCAAATGAGCGACACGTATTCATCGAAACGCATTTAAGAGATTTGATGAATACTTTACAGGGCAGGGGTGTAGTTGGCCAACTACACAGTGTTGCCCTTTTCTCCACTGTAGTGAGATCTCAGAGTTGGTATATTTAGTTAGGGGGTGTGGGGGGCAGAGCCCCTCATGTTGGGGGTGTGGGGGTGAAACCCCCACATAGTTATGTTTGTAAGTGTGTGTGTGTGTGTGTGTGTGTGTGTGTGTGTGTGTGTGTGTGTGTGTGTGTGTGTGTGTGTGCATGTGTGTTTGAGCAAACAAATTCTTTCTCAGGGAAAGAATTTGCTGTTTTGACTGTGCTTTAGTGCGATCGGTCTTTATGTCTCGACGAAGAGATGTTCGCTTAAACACCTCTTCAGTGTTATAATATAGATTCTCCATGTCTTGAGGATTCTACGTTGTCATTTTTTTCCTGTCCTGGCACCAGTGCATCTGCCAAGATTGGGCACTTTTTTTTATCCTGGGCTTGTGCACCTAGCTAACGTTTGTATTTTTAACCTACGTCTGTCTATGATATATGCTATATAAAATACAGTCTATATATCAGTGTTATCTTGGTGAGAATTTGTAAACACAGGGTCCACCTTGTGAAGGTACTCACCAAGACATGAGGATGAGTTCAATTTTAGCAATACTATTCTCCTTTCCTTGCTGATTTTTATCATCTCTCCATTATCATCTCTCCATTTAAAATGGGAGATAATATAAGCGAAAATTGTGTGAGATGCTATGTTATTTGGAGAAGATATAAAGGATGCCCCAAGAGTTCTCAAGCCTATCTGTGTGTTTTGGAGAAGTTTAGGGGCTGTACGGATAGAAGGAGGGGATGTATGGTCCCTGTAAACGAAATGGGTGTATGGAAAATGTCTTTATTTTTGACCAGTGGAAGTTACACATTAAGAACAGTGGAAAAGAAAGTGGTTTCAAAAACTCAGGCATGTGTGGAAAAGGTAGGACAGAGGCATTGAGCTTTCCAGCTGTTCACTGAAAGCGAAGGAGTGAACAAGTAGAATTTTTGGATTTATTTGCAGGTTAAAAGGGTAGTGATGATCGTCTCAGGCACACTGAAGAAATTAAAGTAGTAGCACAATAATGAGGAAGGTTGTATACTTGATGAAAAGAGCAACATGTCAGAGGTGATTAAAAAAAGCTGTGAAAGTGGTATGGGAATGAAGGTTAAAGGTGAAGATGACCAGCACCAAAGCAAAGAGGTAAAGGCTTCACTACAGCCCAGACAGTCCACATTTCATTAGGAAGAGGAGAGCAAAATGTAGCAGGACACATATAGAAACATTCTACTGGTGGAGAGGTGGCTTTGCAGTGGACATCTTGGAGGTATCTCTTATTAGCAGGTGCATTGGAGTATACACTCACAGGGGTAGGACATTGTGACTCCTGCAGTAATGTGAATAATCTAACCCTTCACCAAAGGTCTATCTTAGTATCATAAAAATACTCTCATTGTCAGGATGTCAGTAATTGCACAAACTCCCTAAAGTCTGTCCAACTGAGTCCTTTGTGTAACAGGTCCGCGAACACCACACTGCTGTGGAATGAATGTCTCAGTTACAATGCAGGGAGGCTGATGGTTGGCAAGCAGAGTTGGGAAGAGCAATTAGGAAAAAGGAAAAAAAAAAATAAGACTGGGAGATATGAGCCAGAGGTTCAATTGTCCTCGCTATCATCCAACAGCCTGTTGTGTGGGAAAGTTTATTTTTGTTACATTGTTTCTTAACTAAATTTCTCTGTTTATTTCCTTATACTGTTTCTTTCTTGTTTAATTATAGTGTTTATGTTTAGTGTCTTAAAGTATTAACTTTTGGTCAGGAAAGAATAAGGCTGTGTATGTTAGTGAGTCATATGATTTAGAAGATAATTAGGTAACAGAAAACGTTCCAAATTTTCAATACAAAGCTTAGTGAAACAGCATCTGCCATACAGCAGACTAGTGTGTGTGTGTGTGTGTGTGTGTGTGTGTGTGTGTGTGTGTGTGTGTGTGTGTGTGTGTGTGTGTGTGTGTGAGAAAATTTTTTCCAGCCTCCCACCCTTTTCCTTTAGTGTTCCTAAATACAGTGACTCCCGACTTGTTCACCCTTATGTTAATTTGACCACATTATTTTGGCTTATTTGTTAGTAAACACAAAATTATCTTTTTATGGCATCAACCCCCTTAATCTAATTAATTAATTTACCCTTTTGTTGTATTCCACAGACCCAGAATATTGAGTAGTCAAAGTTAATTGCAAGTGTGACCAATTATCCTCAGACAAAATCTTCTACAAAATTTATATCCCTTACTGTTGTAACTAGCAGTTATTATCTGTGCAAATAATAACCCCATTCCAAAGACACTTCCCCTCATATTCAGCAAGCAGCCATGTAATAATAAGTTATTCCTGCATGGCAGGGACCGTTCCTGCTCAGCACGGAAGCATGGCAGCATGCCATGCATATGTATGAAGGCGCGCTGCCATGCTGTAAAATGGACACTATTCCATGTTCGAGCACAATGGGTGTCCGAGAGCAGAGCTCTCAAAATACACATGCTCCCTGCACTCCAGAATTGCTGTTCTGCAATTTAAAATGAGTGAGAATGCTCGTAACACCTGCAACCCATCAGGGTAAGAAATCTGGTCAAAGCCATAAGGGGCAATCGTCCCTACCAAGCCAAAAGTTGATAGAATAACAGATTTAACATAAGCACATAGCACACACCTTCCCAACCTGTCAGAGTAAGGGATGTGGACAAAGCCAAAAAGGACATTCATCCCACAAAGCAGAAAGTTGATGGAATAACAGGTTCAGCATTAGCATGGATATTCTGAAGGGTACAAATAAAAAAACACAACGAATAAATTTTTTTTATACATGCAATAAAGTTTAAGCATTCCGGCGTGGGTGTGCCTGTTGCTTAGCTACACTTAGCCCAGCTGAAACAGCACAATAAGTTAAAAAGCAATAGACATCCAGTGCAAGCATAAGTGGAATAGTACAGCGGTTAGAGCATATGCCTTGTATATAGTCATTCATACAGCCTCACCAAAACTATTTCCATTTTGTATGTGTAAACATTAAAATTTAAATTTTTTGCATATTTATGTAAGAAGTAACTGATTTTTCTCAACCAGAGTAGTGTATTAGGCCCAGATGTGAGGTGTCAGTGTAATAAAGTAGTGAAACCCCCCATATAAATACAAGTGCCCCATGCAGTATAGTCACACAAGAATAAATTAATCACAGCACATTGGGGGATGTCAGGGAAGGTAAATAAATCTAATATTATGTAATGAATGATGAATCAATCCCATACAGATGGTAGGCCAATATAATAAGCAGAAATACTCCAGAAGTACTATATACCATAAACATCCACAGCACATGATAGTCACAAACAAGAAACTTTTAATGAAGCTTTCAGGTTTACACCCTTCATCAGCATACAAAATCACAACACATTAACACATTTAAATAGAGGACCATTATAATCACATGATCAAGCCAGCCATTCAAAGGACCACTATAATTAAATATGCAAATTCAATTTAAAAACATCTAATAAAATTAATTTTCATGCAGTTACTTGTTAAAAGCATAATACATAAGTATAAAAAAGTACAAAAACTGTTACATATATATATATATATAGACAAATAATTACATCTACACATTTAGAAATACTATACACTTAATACTATAAATTTTCTCTCTGCCTCTTGGTCAAAACTGGTTTTAAACTGACTGTCCCATTAAGGCCTGGATACTTATCAGCCTGTAGTCGCACTATCCACTCATACTCTTTTAGCAACAAAAGATTATCAATATCACCCCTCTAATGCCCAACTGCAGAATAGATATACACCTAAACTTAAATGCATGTGTCTGAAAATCATGCAGATGCCTGTATAGCCCATTTGTCTCAAGCTTTCTTTTTATTTCAGATCTATGTTCTATTATCCTATCCTTCAGCTTCCTAGCTGTTTTCCCTCGTAAAATGCACTACATAGGGTGCAGGTAGCAAGGTAAACTAATCTAGTAGAATTACAGTCTGCTCCACAAAAAAAGTCAAACCGTTCACCTGTTGTAGGATGCTGAAAGCTACTATTAGTGTCGTATATGTCAGTGCAACAGACACAATTATAACATTTAGATGTATTCATCTTCGTTCGTACAGGTGATATTTCACTTTGAAAGTCTTTGTAACATAGCATCTGTTTAAGTGTCTGACCATTTCTGAACGCATACTTTGGTGTCGGACCTAACAGATCTTTCAAATCTGGTTGGGCCATTAATATAATCCAGTTTTTTTCAATAATCTTACAGACATCATATGTATTGGCATTATAGGTAGTAATGAATCTTAAGACAGTACTATCTTTTGTCCTATTCATTTCAACATGCACCGTCTGTTCTCCTTGCTGGTATGTCTGCTCTGTTTGTAATGTGGTTAAAGAGCCAAAAACTGGTTTATATAAACTACTTCTACCTTGTACAACCTGTTTATAGGTCATATTAACATCCCTTAATAGATATCCATTATTAATAAATTCTTCCATCATTTTCTTAACCTCATACTCAAAGACATCATTCTCACTAATTAACCTGCTTACCCATACTAGCTGTGACTTTAGTATACTTTTATAGACATGTCCCGGATGCATACTAGCTGTATTCAAATATCTAGCTGCATGCACATCTTTTCTATGTATCATCGTCTGTAACTCATCACATTTCCTATACAACTTAACATCTAAGAATACAACATTATCCTTAGAAAAATTCATTTTAAACTTGAGAAAATTCGTCAGAGAATTCAAATACAGCAAAAACTTTCCAATTCACTTATTGTACCTGTCCATACAAAAAAGCAATCATCAACAAATCTACAATAACAGTCCAGTAGATGTTTAAATTGATTCCTTTCATTCAATATATACTGCTTTTCCCACATATATAGGACCAAGTTCGCAAACGTGTTCGCTACTGATGTACCCATAGCTACTCCTGTTAGTTGTTGATATGGTGCATTATCAAATATAAAGATATTTTTAGTTAAAACTAAATCTAACAGGAGACAAATATTTTCTATTTCACGTATTTGTTGGGTTGATTGCATTATTAACAAGCTTCTTATTGATTCTATTCCATAATCAATTGGAATCACAGTAAACAGAGATTCAATATCTAATGTGACCAATACATATTCAGTTTTAACTTTCATTCTGTACCAAGAATCAAGCTTTTCTAGGAAGTGTGTTGTATCCTTAAGTATCGTCTCACAACCTGGTACATATCTAGCAAGAAAATTCTGCAAGTATCTAGAGATGGGTTCAGTCACCCATGCTTTGCCCGACACAATAGGTCTTAAAGGGGGAGTCATCTATGGATTTATGAATTTTGGGTATTCCATAGATCTGCGGGATCTTTGGGCAGGTAACAGTAAAATAAGTCAGTAAATCAATGGTTATATCTTGGTTCAATTGCATGTCATATATTGTTAAGTTAATCTGAGAAATATGTTTTTTTACATCCATAAATGTAATCTTCCTAAAAGTATGGGTATCTGACAAAAAATCCTGGAATTTATTCATGTACCATAGCTTATCCATTAAAACAGTAGCTCCTCCCTTGTCAGCTTGCTTAATTACAACACTTCTATCATTCTTCATCTGCTGCAAGGTCTTATACTCACTAAAAGTTAAATTATAACTAATGCTTCTGTTTCTATTCTTATTTTTATTTTTATTCTTATTAATATACAGGGCTCTAATTTCCATTTCTACAATATTTAAAAAGGCCAGTATTACAGGAGATAACTGGGGCATAAAAACACTTAATCTTTTAAAGGTTGAATTCAACTCATTTGTTTGCTTAAACATTGATTTCAAAATAATATTCCTCGTGAATAGCTTCACATCTGTTATAATATCCACAATACTGTCTTTAAACGAAGGAATAAATTTCATACCATGTTCAAGCACCTTGTAATGTTCATCAGATAGCATGATGTTTGATAAATTTGCAGTACCTTTTAGTAAACAGCATGTTCTCAGCGTCTTGGTGCTTTGTTGGCCAATTTTGGGCTGTCGTTCTTCCTTTTCTGCACCTGTACTGAGCGTTGCGGGGTTTTTTGTTCCAGAGGTTCCACTTTTTTTGTGGAGCAGACTGTAATTCTACTAGATTAGTTTACCTTGCTACCTGCACCCTATGTAGTGCATTTTACGTAGGGAAAACAGCTAGGAAGCTGAAGGATAGGATAATAGAACATAGATCTGAAATAAAAAGAAAGCTTGAGACAAATGGGCTCTACAGGCATCTGCATGATTTTCAGACACATGCATTTAAGTTTAGGTGTATATCTATTCTGCAGTTGGGCATTAGAGGGGGTGATATTGATAATCTTTTGTTGCTAAAAGAGTATGAGTGGATAGTGCGACTACAGGCTGATAAGTATCCAGGCCTTAATGGGACAGTCAGTTTAAAAACAGTTTTGACCAAGAGGCAGAGAGAAAATTTATAGTATTAAGTGTATAGTATTTTTAAATGTGTAGATGTAATTATTTGTCTATATATATATATGTAACAGTTTTTTGTACTTTTTTATATTTATGTATTATGCTTTTAACAAGTAACTGCATGAAAATTAATTTTATTAGATGTTTTTAAATTGAATTTGCATATTTAATTATAGTGGTCCTTTGAATGGCTGGCTTGATCATGTGATTATAATGGTCCTCTATTTAAATGTGTTAATGTGTTGTGATTTTGTATGCTGATGAAGGGTGTAAACCTGAAAGCTTCATTAAAAGTTTCTTGTTTGTGACTATCGTGTGCTGTGGAGGCCAATATAATAAAACATAAGCAATGCTAAGCATTGCACAGCTATATTGACTGGGTGTGGGTACTGTGTACATACAAATACTAAGCAATGGATAGCCCAGCTAAGTGGATTTGCCCATTGGTAAGCAATGCTGAACCTGCCCCTTTAAGCACTGCCAACTTTAGCTAAGCAGGTTTGCCCGTAGCTTAGCTCAGCATTTTCAAAACCATCCAATCATGGCAAAGGGTGGGAAATCAGCCGTATTTAAACCCTGCAGGTGGGAATACAGCTCATAACTGGTTGTAGCTCTCCACTGTAGGTGGTATGCCAGGAATTGGAGAGGGCATGCGCTTCCAGGTGCAGCACTGGGACATACAGGAGTCCAAAGTCATGGTAAAAAAACATGACACGAGACTGCTGCAGGGCCAGTAACGGGGCTCCCAATATAATGTGGAAGCCTGGGAAAGTCTCTCCCGTGATCTCACCAGTGCCACTGGTATCCCTCAGACTGGTAAGCAGGTCTGGTACCACTATGCCGACTTGAAATGCAGGAAGAGGGAGCTATTGGAATAGTGGGTCCAAGAAGCAAGAGACAAGGGAGATGTCCCAGCAGTGTGTAAGTATTCATAGCAGTAATTGTTTACCAAAGTCCAGCCTGTGTATGTGATGGATAGGTATGCACAAATGTTCCTCTATTTTCATTACAGCTGCAGCTGAGCGGGCTATGAACCAGTAAACATATGCCAGCAGGTTGCAAAGGCTGCATTGCGGGGCTGGTGAGTAACAATCATGCTTGTAGTAGTCATACTAAACAAATATAAAGGAGTAAAATGTCACCTGTCACTATAAAAATTGTGCATGGTTTCTACTGAATAAACCAGACAATATGACAGTAACAGTCGCATATAGGTCATATTTAAATAAAAGTGTAACTGCCTGGCAATAAAGTTCTAAATCGTGGACTGGTTGGGTTTACTCTGGTATTGTATGGGGTCTACTACTAATTACCGACACGACGATTCCCCGACGGAAAACTCCCCGACGCCAGATGACCGACATCACACAAACCCGACAATGCAAAACACCGAACACCATTACACCGAACACCATTGCACCGACACACGGAACGTAAACAACACGCGACACTACATAGCATACACACTAGCCCTGACCCAAACCCTAACCCTAAGGTCCGACACTATCGCACACTTCACCTACCTGCACCCTAACCCTAACTCACTTAACCCACCCCTAGCCCAAGCTCCGACACTAACGCACACATCACCTACCTGCACCCTAACCCTAACTCACTTAACCCACCCCAGCCCAAGCTCCGACACTAGCACACTTCACCTACCTGCACCCTAACCTAACTCACTTAACCCACCCCTAGCCCAAGCTCCGACACTAACGCACATCACCTACCTGCACCCTAACCTAACTCACTTAACCCGTCCCTAAACTACAGTCCTCACTAGCACACACTTACCTTACGAACCATACCTCCGACGAACACACACTCACCTTTCCCACAGCCTAACCCGACATCCCACAATCTCGAGCACTTACCTGACCGCTCTAACTCCGTCACCATCGACACTTACGGGCCGCGTCGCACATTCCCTTGTTGGTCTTTCCGCTGTCGGCAAATCACCCTGTCGGTACACTTACCTGTCGGTCATCTGGCGTCGGTGAGTTTTCCGTCGGGGAATCGTCGTTTCGGGCATTAGTAGTAGACCCATTGTATGGCCTCACATGTTGCATTCACCAAGATCTGGTATGTAAATAGTACTGTTGTGTCAACTGTTTCTCACACTGTGCTACATAAAAAAACATGTCTAGGAATGTCTGTATAAGAATGTTGTAATTACAAGGTCAGACTGTACAACAAAGAGAGACTTAAACAGATAACACTGAAAAAAACAGCACTTTCTAAATAGCTCACTCTGATGAAATACAAATTGTTACATTTTTAGCACACACAGCCATGGTTTGAATCCTGGGAGTGGTAGTAAGCTGTATGCATAATCATACCTCTTAACTGTACAGATTTTTGCAGAATGTCCAGATATTTGCCTCATAGCTTTGGCCTGTTCCTCTATTTTCCTGGCAAATCACTGGGATGATCTCAGGATTGTAGTCACTAACTAATGACATACATTTGAGTTTCAGACTTCAGATCCTTCAGAAAAATGTATATTAAAACAAATCCTGTTACTCTAGCAACTTTCTAAATGTTTATAAAAGCAATATTTAAAATATGTCCGACTTCGTACCCCCAGTTTGTCAAGCTTTGTACAGATTGTTTGCATTAAGAGGTTGAGAGGTATGTGCAGAAATATAACTAGGAATCTAGGAATATGTATAGAAACAGTCAGGTAGTGTTAACAAACATTGCCTCCACAGGTCTACCAGGTACGAGAAATAGAATTTAGCTATAAGACAATTGAAGTGTACAAATAGAATTTAGCTATAAGACAGTTGAAGTGTACACTGCGTACAAACATACCACTGCCCAAACCAAGGCCATACTGTATTGTAATAATACCTGTAGAGTAATGATTAGAGCAATGATCATTAAAGTTGCGAGCAATGCAAGGATATATAAGTTGTTAACTGACATCTCTCCCATCCCCCCACCATATCTGCAACAATAATCTAAACACACAAATCAATGGGTATGTTTTACACCAAACCTACTGTTGGGACATATGTCTTATTGTTCAAAAAATATTGAAATGTGTTTCTGTTAATGTTCCATGTTGAAATACTATCATCAGTGGCCTGTTGCTATCAATGTAACTTGCATGACGTTGTAATGACCACTGTGGTTCCATATATGCATGTGTTCTGTTTGCTATGCAACTGTTCCAAATCTGGTGTTTTGGGTTACTGGGAAAATCTATGCATGCTGATATAACTAATCTTGGATTGTGTTGACTATTACTAACCCACATATGTTCTAAAACTGTAACACCATAGCACATTTGGGAAGGCTGGACCCAGCGAACCCACCTCTCCCACTTCCTCTGGGCATGGCACCAGGCCCCAGCATGTCTGGGACCCACCCCAGGACCTCCTCATCCACAGGTCCTGCACCACCTTTGGGTGGAACTGCCTCAGGGGATGGGGCTCGTCGCCCCAGGAGTGGGTGCGGACAGGATCCTGTCACCCAAAGCCAGGTCCAGGGTTTGGTGTGTAGCGAACTTCAAAAAGAGTTTGAAAATCTGCTACACCAACTTGAGGGCCAGGT
>NC_056738.1:306188009-306283009 GCF_019279795.1 Protopterus annectens | reverse complement strand
TACAGTGTTCTTCTGGACAATGTTCACAGTTGTGACAGATATCTGTAGTCACTTACACATATACTTGTGTTATGGCAGCTATATTAATACTTTATCAAAATTGACTTTCCTGTTTTGTCATCCAGTGATGTGGACCAATGGCCAGAAGTCCTGGTATAACAGGTTGAAACTTATGAATGAGTTGTAAGACTGTAAATACAGTGTGCCATAATGACATAGAACACAAATGTGTACCAGATATCCCCTGAACATGTGTATGCATGCGTATGTTCAGCTGAAAGGCACAGAAGTAATAACATGGGTCACAAGCAGTCCGGAAAATAGGATGTTCATGTTGCACGTGTGTAATATCACTGTCACTGCATACAACAAAACAAAATGTGTACTGCTACTGATTGTTGCATTGTCATGACACTGATATGGGTACTACAGTAGGCATGCTTATCACATAGTAATCAGAAAATTGTACAACTGTGTTATGACCCACATCCATGCCTACCACTAACAGTTATATAAACACCCATATACACTGGATATCAAAGTGTACACACCACTGTTAGAATGCCAGGTCTATGTGCTGTATGCCAATGAGACCACAGAAAGTCAAGTCAATATGTTTCTAACCTCAAATGTGACCCATAACCTGTACAATTCTATTGAAAAAGAAACAAAGCTGTTTCATGGAAGGTGAGCAACCATTGCCAAGTGATGATGTGATATGACATTAGAGTACAAACCAAGACAAATGAATGCTGTAATCATCTCAGCAGGTGTTTACACAACATATCAGTGTAAGGGTGTGCACACACATTCAACTGCCTTACTGTACTGAGTATTAATTCCCATGTGTTTCCACAGGACAGGTTGTTATGGTCTTATTGAACTAAGCAGGCTATAGGATACATCACAGGTGGGGATTGTGTTGACATGTGCTTTTGTGGGGTCATGCTACAATTGCACAAGTACCATGAATTGTAACAGGGGTGTGTACACTTCATATCCACTGTAGCTATATGGAATCAGCAGTACTTTTCCTGTGCAACCATCCTCCACCAATGATTGAGTAACCCCCTTGGTGGACATCACCAAGACACATCACATAATAGGTTGCTATAATGGTTGTACAGGGACACATAGGTGCAGATCACAACTTGGAAGCAAGTTGTGATCTGCACCTATGTGTCCCTGTACATAGGTGCAGATCACAACTTGGAAGCAAGTGCACCTCTATCTGAGCAAGCATGCAGGTTCACAGGTGACTTCCTGTAAGGCTGACTATGACTAGAAATCAGACATATCCAAACCACAAAGGCCAATTGCAACAATGTCTACACATATGTACGCAGTCTCAGAGCCAGTAGCACAAGTTAACCTGTATTGGGGGTAAAGCACACCTCATACACGTATGTCATGGATACCGGCAACCTGCATCAGACAGGATAGGCAGGAACAGTGGCACCCTGTCCACAACATTAGTACAGGGGGATATGCACATCACTCACACTCCTGCCCTCATCAGTGGTGAGCATGGACATAATGCTGACTGATGGCACCAACAGCAAGTCTCCATGGGCCATGAGAACATCACAATTTGCCTCCTACATGAAAACAGGCATGTGCTCACAGTTCCATAACACACTACAGTCAAACACACACATGCCACCATCCACACACCATCCAAATGGAAGATGTCCACTGTCACCCCTCTACACAGAAATGAATGGTGAATAGTGGATTATGCCATTAAGTGTCCAACACTGGGGGAACTGGACAGGTCAAAGCCAGGAGTGTAATGCAAGATGTCAAAGCCACAACAGCTTACAGTGTTATGGTATAGTCTGGATTATTTGCAAGTAATGTCCACTGTTGATGTGCACGTGGACAACCGTATGAGGTCCTGTGACCTTTTTTCCTATTAATGTCTTGCAGGTGCAATGTCCCGGGAACGTCTACCTACGTTCACAAACCTGGAAAATAATGCAATCATCCAATACTTCATCATACATCATGACATCCTCTTCAGCCGCAGGGCCAAGGATCTGCAGGAGAGGATCACCCTGTGGAATGAGCTTGTCCACAGGGTAAATGATGTCAGCCTGCACAACTGAAATTATGAGCAGGTGTAGCATCGATGCACAGATCTGATCTGCCATACCCATCAGTGTGCTGCTGCAGTTAGGAGGGACCAACTAGCCACAGGTGGGAGTCATGCCATCCAGTCCCCACTGACACATGCTGAGGAGCTCCTCACCAGCCTTTGGGTACCCACCCACTAGCCAAGCCAGGAGGCTGAAGACAGCATTTTGCAGGTGGGTGCCACCCACACAATGGACGAGGAGCATGCAGGTAAGGCCCCAGGGAGCATTACTAGATGACTGTTGCTTATCTGTTTTCATCTCTAAAGTATCTACATGCATATGTCAGATAAGATAGTCTATTGCTGCAGTGCAGCAATGAACAGGTGTGCATAAAATCTAATATTGTGGGTTTGTACTGTTGATGTGCTTTAATGCTGATCCCACCCTGTACCAATCCTTCAGGTGTGGCTACTGACATTACTTCTCTCTCACAACTATTTAGGTCCCTCTGGTATACAATTGGGGCAGCAGCCTGTAGCTGGTGAGTATGGAGTTGTTTTGTTCAGGTTTGCCAATATACCAGCCATATTATGGCCATGCTATTTGCCATGCACACATTTAACACACCTACCCATAATGCATGCTGTACATGTTCACTTATTGTTGGTGTTAACTGCACTGCACTGCATCACAGTGGTCACCATGGTGGCATATCTGAAGGATATGTAAGAGTCCTGCAGTATACCTAACAACCTGTCAGTGCAGGATTTGTGGATAGAGATGAACATAATGGTGGGACAAGTGACCTACAGTAGGGACATGTCTGAAACATTACCCTTATACAATGGCTACAACAGTGTATACATCACTATTACAATGGCCACTGTTCCTGATATAAACAACGGCAAATCACAATACCACATTCCACACCTTTTACAACCTGTAATGTGATCTTAACATGAGCAATGAATGTGTAATATGGAATCCTATGTTAGGACAACAAATATGGGGAATACATCACTTAACAAACACTGGAAGTATATGTGTGCACACACTCCAAATAACCTATTGTGGAAGCAACTTGTGATGTACTGACAGCATTCACTCTTCTTGAGTACACACCTTCCATCAAGTACAGGGCCTCAATGCCACACCAACTCATGGTCTACTGTCCAGGAAGTATGCCCATTACATTTGCCCACTCACCTGCAACAGAGGCAGCCGTGGCTTGCACACATCTTACAAACCATGAAATGGATCCCATATCTGAAAGGTAGCACTCAGGAGTGGGAAAAGTAGCCTTACCTCACCATTGCATATACCATGGCAAATAGTGCAGACAGTCATGTATGTGTGTATGAAGTATGGGACAACATTGATGTAGAAAATAGATGTCCATCCAAAAAAGACAACAAAACATGTTGCAAACTGGTCATGGAGGCTGCCCAGAAACATGCAGCAAAACTGAGGGACTTTCAGGAATGCCTTGCAATTACTGCCTGTGCAGTACCTGTGTCGACAGTTGCCTGGATTCTGCATAAGTGTGGCCTATGGGTTAGGTTAATCAGACGGAAGAGTTGTCCCACATGATACATCATCTAGGACTCTTTACAGGTAGCATAAGCATAACATCAAGTCTCCCAAAGGCATGTGTTGCAATGTGTAATGGTGTAATGAGACCAAGGCTCAAACCTACAGACAGTATTCATAAAGATACGTGTGGTGCACAAGCAGCACCTCATTCCACCTTAGGGCCACCATCCCCAATATTTAGCTTGCTGGTGCCAGTGTACACCTTTAGGTTTGCTGTTCATTAGCTGGAACTAGGCTGGTACACATGGTGTTTGGAATTTGGAACACTGCAAAATAGCACTCATGTGTGGCCCATAGTTATCAAGCATCTGCAATAAGGCTGAAGATGGGGAGGGGTGTCAGCTTGAAACACAGCAGTGAACTGAAGCATACATCCAAAGCTTGCTAAGAATGGCTGTATCTGAACACAGTGAAGGCTATGAATTGTGCCAGACATAAACCTGACTCTACAGCTATAGTGAAGCCAATGTGTGACCTCTAAGGGCTGTGCACATGAGCTGACCTTGCAATCTGAAGAGCTGGGGGACATTTGTAGGGCAGAATGACCAAATAATGGCAAGTGAAGATGGGCCATGCTAGTATACTCCTTCCAGGAATAGCGACTGCTGTAGTCCACTTAACAGGTGCTTCAACAAACCATTGTGTTAAGGGTGTGCACACTTATGCAAACCACATATTGTATGCATCTCATTCAGCATCTGCACGACTAACACATTTGTTTGATACTGCATTGGATTGCACAGGTCATATGTCACATATCAGGTGTTTGTAATGTTACCAAATGCAGTATTGTGGCCCCATTGCATATCATAGAAGAGGCTGGCATGTCAACAAGGGTCTGTACACTCCTCATATCCACATTACACTTTAAAGGTTATCAGTCTAACTGGATTTTATTGCACATACACGCACTGCTGATGATGAGATCTGCAAATCAAAGGACAGGCATTAATTACTGACATCAGTCCTCATATCATCCCAGGTATGTGTCAGACAAACACATAGGGGCTATGAGCAACAGAGCAAACATAATTGCCACACATATACACATTCAGCAATGGTGTGTTCACTTGTGAGGTATGGTGCACAGCAATACTGTGTACATGGGTGTAGTGTGTTCCAGGGGAAGGGGCATTACCTACTAGCACAACTCATGCGTCACAGAGATGTATAATGTTGGCAATAAGGATATGGTTATGGCTGCAGTGCATGCTGTTGAGTGCCATATGTTATGCATGTTGACTGTTGGGTAATGAGAGGTCTGTGTAATATCTTTGTGCCACCTCATCTGTAAGTGTGAGTGTGTGTGTGTGTGTGTGTGTGTGTGTGTGTGTGTGTGTGTGTGTGTGTGTGTGTGTGTGTGTGTGTGTGTGTGCATGTGTAGAAGCAAACCATAATGTACAGGTCTTCATTTACATTTCTTGTCTGCCTCTTACAGGTGGTGAGGTGGGTCAGGGTCCCTCCTGCAGACAAACTGATGTTAGTGTCCATACAGACTCGACAATGATGATAGGCATAGTGAGGCACAGGCAGGGTTGTCAGGGGCTGAATCTGTGCCATTGGTTGACATCCCACTTTTATCCATTCCATCCCCGCACACAGTCACAATGCCCACAAATACCCCATCACCAGTGGCCATAGATGAGGGACAGTTGGCAGGTGGTGGCATGGGACAGGAAAGTGTGGTGACTATGGCAAATGTGTCTGTACACAGCAGCCATAGCAGGATGACTGGAGAGGTACCACACAAGCAGGTGTACAGGGGTGCTCGTAGGAGGGCTGCTGGCCATCATGCCCCTGGCAGAAGTGCCACAGCAGGTGTCACCAGATGCATGTTTCTGGCCATCATGGAGCCACAGGCATGTATGGAATGTTACACCAGAGATAGTCTGAGGCTCCAGAGGGCTACTCTTCCTGCTGTACATGACAACATCTGTGATCTTGCAGGTGCCCACGGTTATTTTGCAGAGGTCATGGATAGACGGTTGGGTGAGATGGTGGGAATCCTCAACCATGTGCTGACTGTGGTAGAGCATGTGGTGAGTGTAGGGTGTTGGCCACATGGATGTAGGTCAGCAACAACAACAGGTGGAGGTCTACGTAGACATGCAACAACTCACAGCTACTCCCGTAGTGGCAGTACCAGCACCATCACTGCAGCAGGGGTGTTGTCCACACCACAACACAGCAGGCCACATGCACGTGGTCCTGGCCAGTCCCAACAGGGATGTGGATCCAGCAGACATGAGTCATCATCAGGGGAGAGTACCATATCTGGGCTTCTGCATGGTAGTGCCCGTGGAACCCCTGGCAGTCACAGCTCCCATGTCCATGACCAGACACGGTGAACTGTGCACCCTGTCATGTATGGTCTGCAGCTGTCCAACAAGCTCCTGTATAGGGCAGCCACATGGCAGAAATATGTGCATACATACATGCACACACACATCACCAACACAGCTTGGGCACCTCCATACCTACACACACCACGTCTGCACAGCCCATTTAATAAAGAACCCCTTAACCCACACACATGATGCCAACAATATGGCTCAGCCCAGGCCTCTGGCAAACTCATAATACACCCAGTGCATAATATGATACCTGTGCCACATCCCTGTCATCCATACCATTGATGCAGGGACATGCTAATATGGTTCTGATGCACAGGGTGAATGTTCTAAGGTTTAGCAATGTAATGCTATTTAACATATTTTCAGCTGGAATGATTAATGCTTACATATCAGGGTGTATAGCTGTCCAGCCATGATGCATTATAGCTGTTATTAACACTGACTGATTGTGGTCTCCATAATGTATTTTGTTTGTGTTCTAGCTGTGTGTATGTTGCAGGATGTTAGTCTACTGTCCTTTCCTACAAGGGGTGTGGTACTGTGGTGATACATTGACTGTGTCATATCCCGGGTACATCTGAACACACTAACAGGTCTGTATAACAGTTATTGCATGTGCCATATGGCTGATAGGTCTGAGGGGTGTAGAAAGGTGAGTGCATGGTGGCTGATGTAAGCAGCTCTTCTACAGCGGACAATGGTAAGTGGACTGGGTGGCACACACCACATGTTTGTGAATAACACACAGAGGCTTTGGTGCTGATGCAATACACAGAGAATACTGTTCACATGGATGTACTTCATTTTGCAGTGAACTCATTCTGGCCTATGTAATTCCACAAGACCAAATTGCCAAAACAACACATCAGTAAATAATCAGTCCACCAGTTTAATGTCGTTGACAATGGTACTGGCAGGGTATATGTCCTCTTCCCCAATGTAGTGCAATCCTGGAGTTGGTAAACATAGGTGTGCTGGTGTGGTGGCACAGCCTCTCACTTTGGAAGGTGTGGAGTGGCATAGAACCACACATAGTGTGATTAACAACTACTTAACCTGTTAACATAAACTGTACAGTATAGCAACACCCTAAGTGGGGGGATACACACAATAACCCCAATGTAGGTGGCTGTGCCACAACCACACCCATGTATCTATACCAACTCCAGTATCATAGTACAGCTGTACATTGGGGAAGAGGGCATTTACACATCCACTACAAGTTTGGGTGGAATGTATTTCCACAAGATGATTGCTTTGAAATGTTACCTTTTGCCAGTTAGTTCTCAGACAATGGATCTCCTGGGACATATATTTTCTGCAGACTGAAGTAGATCCCTTCACATATACACACACTTACTTGGTAACACTGAGAGTAGAACCCCTACCTAGGTAATTATTGCTACTAATGCATTTGGCCTTAATTGCACACACCAAAGAGCTTTTAGGGTGAGGTGTGTCCCGAGTTTCCTGTTAAGTGAAGAACATCACCAGGCCTTGTACAGTATGTAATGGGGGATGTACCAGGTGTTAATGAACAATACATAGTATGACATACTGTCATATACACATTGACAAACACATACAGTCATAGACACATTTGACAGACCTGGGTTTAGCAGTACTAACTACCTTGTCAGTGAGTCCATACTGTTACAGATTATTTGCACACAGCACATGCATCACTGGGCTGGATAATGTAATCAGTTACCTGTATGGTTGATGGTGACAGTGGTCCTCATACTGTGGACCTTGGGACATGTACTAGGGGTACCATGGTGTAAAGACAGTATATCCAGCACCCACACCTCACATTGGATATTGTACTCACTGAAACTCATGATAACGGTCTGACATACCCACAATTACACATTGACCAGGACTGCAATACAAACTCTTGTCTATCTAATCAGTGCTACTACAGGGGTATGCATTTATTGCACATGCCATGGGGATAGTAGGGTGAGAGCTTGTCTTGGTCTCTCCTAAGGTCAGCAGCAACATCACCATCCCTTATAATGTATGGCAAGTTTTATTGTATTTGGTGAATGTGGCCTCAGAATGCTGTCTCCCACAAATATGCACACTCACACACAATTGCACACACATACACATACTCACATTTGTCAGGACTCAGAAGGTAACCTACACCTATCTACCCATTTGTAGAACAGTGTTATGCTGGTACTGCAAGCTCCAGGTAGCACATAGGGTGAAGAGTGTAACAAGGTGCATTTAATGTCAATCACAGCAGCAGCCATTTCTAAGTATAGCAATGGGGGGTATAGTGGGTGAGAAGGCCCTCAGAGTATTTTCAACTATAAGTTTACAAACACACAGACACTGTTATTCTCAGTAATGCACACTGACACATTTGTCAGTACTGAGATCCATAGGTGCAGGTGTTCCTAGGTGTGTACCAGGCTAATGTCCATGGAGAGATGAGAAGAGTAGGGCATATGGGTACACTGGTATCATGCCATCTGACACTTGTCAGCAAGCCATCTATCAACCAATACCACTTGAGTGATCCCCAGGGTGACATTTAAATTCAACATCCAATCATCTGATTTTCTCTTGCAGAGGGCCAGTGAGGTGCTCCAATTGACATGTATGCAACATATATTGCATAACATGGCCAGTGTCTGGGTTAGAGACCTGTACCCAAGCATGTTCTGTTGACTGTGGTAGTCTGGTTGAGGTATCCATGGCATGTGGTGCACACAGGGTCGGGTTTCCTAGCTGTGGCATTCATAACACAGCTGGTCAGACATGTCAGTGTCAGTCAATCAGAGATTGCCTGTAAGCAGCCAAGATGGATACCTGACATCTGCACATCTTTACAGAGGACAGACAGAAATTAGCTAGCCATCAGGTTATGCATTAGAATGAATGTATTGACAGATAGACGTCTGACACTAATAGGTATGCCATTACTACATGACAGCAGTCCTCAATGACATGTCCTAAACACATAGTAGTCTACAGTTAATATCAACATATCTGATAAATATCCAATAGGAGATACTTGAAAACATACAGCCCACACACCAAGTACATGATAGTCAGTACTCAGAGTCCAGCTTTGAATGCAGGGGTGTATGGTTCCAGTACTACAATCTGCAATCTACTCTTACTTGGAAAAGCACTGTTAAAAGTAGTAACGTAATGATACAATACATGCAAGTGTGACTATATATAACCTGAGATACAACCCATATATGAAACACATACAAAGAGAAAAGATTGCGGTACTAGCCATGTATACTCAGATGTCCCATACAGTATACGCACACCACTTGCTACTGTAATGACTACACATAGAAGCATGTTATGTACATGGAATTAAATACATTTACTAAAAATGCCATTACCCTGCTATTTTATCAGACTGGAATGTGATCACTGGTTACCAGGGCTGAGCTATACTTAGGTGTAAGCATTGCTTAAATTTAAATGTGAAGCAGATTTGTGCACTGGTAAGCGAACCCTACACGGTGTAAACACCTTTTTGTTTAACCGTACGTTAGCACAGCTTAGCTTCACGCAAACCCACAGAAACCTACTTAAAGCTGCTCAGAACTGCCTTAACCACTCTGTATCCAACAGTCCTTGTTCTGCCTAGCAACAAAATAAACAGCCCTTGCAGGTTTTGAACCCAGGATCCTCTAGACTATAGTCACAGCATTTAACCACTAAGCCATCTGAGCTGTAAAAATGTCTCAAGCTTTTTGAAATATATCATTCAATACATGTACTGAATAGTAGTAAACAACGGCTTTGACTACTACAATTGTTTATTACTTGTTAGTGAAAATAGTGTTGAATCAGTCATGTTTTTATATCTAAATACACACATAGATAAATATGGTGGGATACATCCGAGAAGGTATATACAACACTCATGTTTACACATAACAAGGACATGGATATATATATATATATATATATATATATATATATATATATATATATATATACATATGTAGATATAAGTATACATGCACATACACACACACAGCTATATATATATATATATATATATATATATATATATATATATATATATATATATATATATATATATATCTATATGGGTCTACTTTCAATCACCGCACACAAGTTACCACCCCAAACAACGAAAACACACAACACCGACAAACACCAACAACTCAAAAACCGAACACCACTACACCAACACAAAAGCGTCAACTACACATTGCACACAATAACATATCCACTAACCTTAACCTAAACCCTAACCCTAACGTCTGACCCTACCGCACACTTACCCAACCCGCACCCTAACCCTAACTCACTTAACCCACCCCTAAACCTCAACACCGTCACTATCCCACACTTACCCTACCTGCACCCTAACCCTGACTCACTTAACCCACCCCTAAACCTCAACAGCGTCACTATCGCACTTACCCTACCTGCACCCTAACCCTAACTCACTTAACCCACCCTAAAACATTCAGCCTGTCACTATCGCACACTCACTCCACCCGCATACTAACCCTAACACACTTCACCCTTCCCTACACTACACTACGTCACTATCACACACTTACCTTACCGGAACCCTAAGTCCGACACTACCGCACACTCACCTTTCCCACACCCTAACCTAAAATCCCTCACTATCGTACACTTACCTGTCCGCTCCCCAATCCTAAATCTTTCACTTTTGCACACTTACCGGATCACGCTCACACGCTGCCATTGTTGGTCTTTCAGCTGTCGGGATATTGCGTTTTCGATAACCTACCTGTTCGGTCGTTCCGTCTCGGTCTTCCGGGTGTCGGTGACGTGGCGCTTCGGTTATTCGAAGTAGACCCATATATATATATATATATATATATATATATATATATATATATATATATATATATATAAAATATATGCCCATAACATGTAGTGGAGTCATACCTCAGCAACATAACTCACAACCTCTTAGTGCAAGGGAGTGTAATGTAAGTATTGCAGTTATAAATGTAGAATGTTGCTACAATAACATGGGTTGTGTCAACAGACATGTTGTGTAGGAAGGCTCTTCTGAAACTGACATGTACGCCATCAGTTACTGACAGACATCATAAAACCATTATTTTTATTTATTTAACATTTGTTGACCGGGAATGTCCGACTAGGTTCCACAGAGCCTGTTTTCAGCAGAGGCCCAGGGAGAAATGCTCCAAATGCATGTCTTTGGAATGTGGGAGGAAACCGGAGTACCCAGAGGAAACCCACGCAAACACAGGGAGAACATGCAAACTCCACACAGAAGGCACCCCAGCCAAGAATCGAACCGGTGAACCTCTTGCTGTGAGGCGACAACGTTAACTGCTGCACCACTGTGCCGCCTTATAGTGAAGTACCACACAAATAACAGTAATGATCATGTGGAAAACAGCAAAAATATGACCAATAAACATGGACAGTCTGAAACAATCTGGTCTGTCTAGAGGTATACACAGAACTCCTTAGTGCAAGACATGTGGACCAAGCCTGACAAAGGGGATGTTTACAGCCATGAAAATGGGGATATATTACAAATACTGGAGTAGATAAGCTCACACAGTTGATGCATTCACACCCTCCTGTCTGTCCTAACACATATTAACTGGAGGAGCAGTAGTTCCAAGCCCACATACTTCCCACTAGTTAGTGACATACATCTTCACAGCATTCCACTGCTTTTTCAGAAATACACAACACGTATGGTGGCCAGGCAACAGTACATCTGACAAATATCTGGACATAACATCACACTAGGTAAATACACTGAGCTGCTAGGCATGTCACAAAGCACTGTGTAAACTACAGCCAGACTACCACAACACTAACACAAGTTTCCTATTGGGGAATACACATGTAATTGCAAATATACCAGGCACTACAGGCATGTAACAGCACGGAGTAACAGACACCAGTGTGAAAATGCATACCCACAACCAATCTCAACACAGTCACAGTAACATTATGGCTGTTGTTCTTCTTTCAGCTTTTCCCAGTTAGGGGTCACCACAGCAAAATTCCGGTCCGCTAATGATTGGCAGTAGATTTTTATGGTGCCAAGGTGCCAGCCTGACTCCCAACCTTCAACGAAGGCACACCCATTCACGCATGTCTTTTGAATGCCACTCGACCGTGGGGAGGACATGCAGACTCCACACAGAAGGTGCTCCAGCTGAGAATCGAACAGGAGCACTTCTTGCTGTGAGGCACCAATGCTACCGCTGCACCACCGCAGCTTCCACAGTCACATTATGGTAAGCCTAATTAATAGTACAGTATATGGACTGTGCGAACAAAACCATCCTCATATTTGCCACTCACACTAACCTTACATATACTGGCCCAGTTCAGAGTGTAGTCTGATGCCTTACTGTGGTATGGGACATGTCTCAGTCTGGCCCTATAAACATATACGCTGACAGGGTATGAGAAACTGGAGCAGCATGCAACATCAGATAGAATAAGACCAAGAACATTGACATCTACCACAGTCTGTACACAGGCCAAGTAACATATTCACAATACACTGCTATACAATACTGACACTCTAACAACAATCACCATAAGTACACAGACCTCGCTACTGTACAGACTACAACAGAATGTCCAGGTATTGTCCTCAAATATATGGCCTCCTGTACATAATATGTCTGGCAGTCTGATATATCACTGGCTTGTTATCAGGAATGATGTCAGTAAATAAAGATATACTGTACATATGCACCTCTTACTGCATGACATATGGACAAAGAGTGACAGACGTGGAGGACAGAGGCACAAACACAGGGCCAATATCGACATATTGCTGTGCTAAACTGAGAAAATTGCTGGTCTAACAGGGTTTGTTGCGACATATGTCTTCTGAGGGATATGAAGTCAGTGACACACATGGATGTCACCATTTACTGACTGCAATCATCATAGTATGCTACTGCATTTTTAAAGACAGAAAATGTGTGAGTAACACCACATCTAAGACTCTAAACTGTGGCCAGTCTGCAGCTAGCCCTACAGGTGAGAGTTTCCTCAACCACATAACACTCTCATGCCAGACTTTAAATCATGCAGAACAGCCATATCCACACAAACCCTGTTAAACCAACATTACTTCAAATGTAGAACAGCAATACTTACATTCTGTCCCCATGTCTGGAACATCCCCCTACTGTTTTTGGCCTCTCTCCACAGTGTTTGTTGTAAGAGGTATTTCCAACTACCCTCTGTGATGCTGTTTGTCAGACAACTACATGAAGTCCTGCTCACAGTGACGGAAAAGAGCCAACACCCACATGAAGTGCTTAGTTATAGGAGTGTGTTTCCATGCAATTGGCTATAAGAATGATACCACAGCTGTTCCACATGCAATTAGCAAGTGGGGGACTCCAATTCATGCACAGGCCATCAGCTAATTATCAGCATTACCTACAAAAGTCAAGCTGCTGCCTATGCATAATGGATGTATTTTTCCACATCTACCAGAGAGGGAGATATATATATATATAGAGAGAGAGAGAGACAGAGACAGAGACAGAGACAGAGAGACATAGAGACAGAGAAAAAGTAAGAAAGGAAGAGAGAAAGAGCCAAGCATGTTTGTGTATGATCCGTGGGTGGAGAGTGGTATCTGGGTATTATAACGGTTGCCTATATTGTTTACTAATCCATTCTGTCACATAGTAATTGCACATGGCAGTAGACATTGATGGTTGTGGATTGTCTACAACAATCTCTACAGTGTTTGAAAACTGTTGGCCTTGTAATGTGGACACTGGAACATATAGGTCCTCAATATAAAAATGTAGCAAAACCCACACTGCAATGGATTCTGTCATTACACAATCACCCCAACACCCGCACAGAATACTGATGACACACACACAAACAAATGCACACTTATCAGTACTGAGTTTCAAACTGCTACCTGGCTATGTATTGCTATTACAGTGTTACACAGTTATCACACGCGCCACAGAGCTTACATGCTAGAGAGCTGTCCAAAGGTATATTTGAAGGTGAGTGACATCAGCAGCAGTGCTAAAGGAGGGGTAAGGGAAGTATAGTAAGTGTGAATGTCCACAAAATCAAGTGTCAATAAAGACACACACACACACACACACACACACACACACACACACACACACACACACACACACACACACACACACACACACTCTCACACAAACACACACATTATTACAGTTGCCAGGACCAGAATTAGACCTCCTACCTAAATAGTTTGCTATACTACAGTATTACCCAGTTATTGCAAGCGCCTCAGGGCTTGTAGGGCTGAAACGAGGCCAAAGGGTTATTTCAAGGTGACTAACATCAGCAGGCATGCTAAAGTAGGGCAATAGGGGGTGTAGTGAGTGTGAATGGCCTCAAAATCATTCATCTCCACATACACACAGGCACACATTTGCCAGTACTGAGAGCCATAGGTTCATTGCTTCACAGGTGTGTAGTAGGTGAATGGGCCTGAAGGCTCTACAAGGCTAGGCCAAGGGAATACCTTGGCATCAGGCCACATGACAATAGTACACAGTGCGGCTTAGGGGTGTCATCCCTGGAGTGGTCCCCAGGGGTGGGTATTGTATTCACCATCCACTCATCTGGGTTTCTATTGTGGGTGGCCAGTGATGTGCACTGCTTCCCATGTATGTGATCTATATTCCATAACATGGACAGTGTCTGGGTTGTGCACATGTCCCACATGCATGTTCTTTGACATGTGGAAGTGTGCTTGAGGTCTCTGGAGCATGTTGTGTGTACAGATTGTTATCTTCTGATGTAGCATTCATAACCTCATTTGGTGAGACCTGGCTATGTAACTGAAGTAATGATTGCACCTACGTTGACAGCATGATACAGGTATTCAGTGGAGGTAGTGGCATCTGTCCATACAGGGCTTGTGTATAAGGCATGGTATTTCCTTTGTGGGGTATGTTTGCAGACTCTACAGTTGTTGCAGGTGTCCAGTGGGGAACATGGCAAAAGGGCCACTGTACACATTTCTTTGGCTACTGAGGGAATGGAACAGGATACCATGTCCTTTTACTTGCTGGATAACACACACTCAGTCAGGAGATGTAACACATCAAAGTACTTTCTGATGTCAGTGGCACTGTTGTGGTCAACAGGCATGTAGTCCACTGGCTATCACACCATGGTTACTATCTGGGCGGCAATATGCAGGGAACTGGCAATATAGTGCTTGTTGCCTAGCCAAGTGTGTTTGTGTATGATACATGAGTGAAGAGTGTTCTCTGAGTAACAGAAGGGTTGCCTATATTATTCATCAATCCATACTGTTACATGTGAGGCTGTGGATTGTCTACACCATCCTCTCCAGTGTTTGACATCTGTTGGCCTAGTAATGTGGACATTGTGACAAATACTAAGCAAAACCCACCCCACAACGGATCCTGTTATTACACAATCACAGCAATCTACACAGGACACTGATGACAGACAGACAGACACATGCACACACATACACACACACACACACACACACACACACACACACACACACACACACACACACACACACACACACACACACTTGCCAGTACTGAGATTCAAACCCCTACCTAGCTATGTATTGCTACTACACTGTACCGTATTTATCACATGCACCACAGAGCTCATAGGGTAGATGCTGTCCTAAGGTACTTCTAAGGTAAGGAACATCACCAGCCCTTGTAAATACTGGCATTGGGTGATGTAGTGGTGAGAGATCCCACAAATAATTTTACCCTACACACACATTTATCTTTCCAGGGGTGAGGTTCAAATCTCTATCTAACAATCTTTTTAGACCATTATGTTACACATTTACCCCATTCACCACTGACCTTACATGGTTTAAGGTTGGCAACAGGTACTTCTAAGGTGTATGCTATCTGCAGGACTGCTAAAGTCTGGCACTGAGATGTGTACTTGGTGTAAATGGGGCCAAAACCTTTGAGGTATGGACATACATATGTACACACACAAACAATTGCCGCAGATGAGACTCAAATCCATACCTATGTAGTTATTGCTACTACATTGTTCTGCATTTATGGCATGCACCATGGAACTTACATGTTGGAGAGCTGTGCCAAGATATCTTTGAAGGTGAGTAACATCAGCGGCAGTGCTAAAGGAGGGATAAGGGAATAGTAGTAATTGTGAATGTCCATAAAATCAGGTATCATCAAAAACACACACACTCTCTCACACAAACACACACAGTTTCATAGTTGCCATGTCTGGGATTAGAACTCCTACACTATAGTATTACGCAGTTATCACAAGTGCCACAGAGCCTATATGTTGGAGAGCTGTCCAAAGGTATCTTTAAAGGTGACTAACATCAGCAGCAGTGATAAAGGAGGGGTAAAGGGAGAGTAGTATGTGTGAATGTCCATAAAATCAGGTATAATCAAAGACACACACACACTCTCACACAAACAGCTTCATAGTTGCCATGTTGAGGATTAGAACTTCTACCTAACTAGCATGCTACACTATAGGATTATGCAGTTATTGCGAGCACCATGGAGCTTATATGTTGGAAAACTGTCCAAAGGTATCATTGAAGGTGACTAACATCAGCAGCAGTGCTAAAGGAGGGGTAAGTGGAGAATAGTAAGTGTGAATGTTCATAAAATCAGGTATCATCAAAAACACACACACACTCTCACACAAACATACACAGTTTCACAGTTGCCATGTCTGGGATTAGGACTCCTACCTAAATAGTATACTACACTACAGTATTATGCAGTTATCACAAGCATCACAAATCTTATAGGGATAGCACTTGGCCAAAGGGTTAGTTCAAGGTGACTGATATCAGTAGGCATGCTAAAGTAGGGCAATGGGAGGTGTAGTGAGTGTGAATGGCCTCAGAATCATTCATCCACACACACACACACACACACACACACACACACACACACACACACACACACACACACACACACACACACACACACACACACACACACACACACACACACACACACACACACACACACACACACACACACAGTTGCCATGTCTGGGATTAGAACTCCTACCTAATTTTCTACATTACAGTATTACACACATATTGCAAGTGCCATGCAGCTTATGGGGCTGAGACTTGGACAGAACGTTATTTAAAGGTGACTGACATCAGCAGGAGTGCTAACATGGGCAATGGGAAGTGCAGTGTGTGCGACTGGGCCAGAAATCATTCCTCTGGAAACACACACACACACACACACACACACACACACACACACACACACACACACACACACACACAGTCACACACAACTTTACATTTGACAGGACTAGGTATACAAATGATAGATGAATACTGATTTGTACTATCGTGTTATGCTATCACAAGCACCACCAACACTATAGGGCTGAGGGCTACCAAAAGGAATGTCTACAGATTAAAATTAGCACATCATGTGATATTGGCCAATTGGATTTGTGGTGGGTGGGACAGGCCTCATAATGGAAATCTCTCTGTCACTGTCTGTCTCTCTCTTCCCCACATATCTGTGTGTGTATGTTTGACATATTATAGTGTGTTGGCCTTGGATATGTGTGAGTATTCCTATACACTGTGTGTGCAAAGCATGAATAGTGTACAATGTGGTGTGTGTGTGTGTGTGTGTGTGTGTGTGTGTGTGTGTGCACAGACATCTGTGACTGACAGATATGTATAGTCCACTGTTGTGTGTGACCTTCTGCATTGAATGTGTAAATCCATTCCAGGTAGGGTTGTACTCCAGTCCAGGGTTTGGTGTTCTACACCTACAGCTAGCAACCTGTTTCTGCAGGATATCTGTAGATAAGTTGACAATATGGAGTCACAATGGGTGACAGATAGTGGGATACTATAACTATTGCTGTCTGTGCTGCTTGTGTTACATGGCTAGTGTTAGCAAAGATATTCAGACATATGTATTGTTTTACACTGTGATGTATTATGTCATCAACTACTGACTGATATACTTATTTGCTCACAGTTATTTCCTGGGAAATGCAAAATGAATGAAGCTGTGTCTGGTATTGTGGTCTGCAGCCTACATATTCTTGCACACTCATACCATTCTGGAATGGTAGCTGCAGACACCTTCTGATAGGTCCGTGTAAATGGTCCAGCACCTTGGTACTATGGTGGCTGAGGATCCCCTTCTTGTACATATGTCAACGTAACAGAATGGCCATATCCTGCTGTGGCCATACCTCTCAGCTGTACAGATTCACCCAGGTTACCCAGAGGCAGGGCTCATATATCTGGTCAGTTCCCCTTCACATTGTTATTTACAAGCAGGTTTGTAGCCACCCATTACTGGGCTTGCAGGCAGGGGTAGTATGGGCACACATCAAAGTTTCAGACTTCACACACTCCATGACGTCCCTGCTTCTACACCCCCCAGTCTGATATTCTATCCTCTTCCTAACATTATGCGAGCAATATCTGAGAAGTATCCCTATAGTTGGCCCTTCATCTCAGCAGTATTTAGGGGTTGGTCTACAGTTCATGCAGTAGGACATATTGGGCATGCTACTGGGATTTGTCAACATGGCCTTGCATTTGTATTCTGTTGACTGTGTTATGTTGTTAGTTGGGACCCCATGAGATAACATGCATTGGCACTATGGGTGAGGCACTGGCCTTTGACAGAGGACTGTAGGCCATTTTGTAGTGATGGAAGCCATCTGTAGCAGGCCAGTGCATTCTGTGACTCCTACATTCCCAGGCTGCGAGCCAGTGGATTCCCCTGAGGTAACAGTGTAAGTCTGTGAAGTGTTAATGGCAATAGTTCCTGTCCATATTAAACCATTGGTCTGGATACTGGCAGGGTGCTGCTTACAGCTAGGGACACACCTGCATGGGACACCTCTTCATCATGCTGCATTCTGTGGGTATTCCCATATAGAAGTGGGGGGTTATACTGTACTCATTCCCAACAGCAAGGATATGACCTGTGATAAACCTGTGGCTGATGGTGGGGTGAGCTGAGTGCATGTGTGATATGGAAGCTACTTGCAGGTGACTCACAGATATACATGGGACATTCCCCTTATGCTGCTTTGTGTGGGGACACAGGCAGTCTCTCATTACTTCATAACTGTGCCTTTTGTGGTCTGCCAGTGATTGGCTAGACTACATGTGTATTCCATACTACACAGTTCACCTGTGTACTGTGTGTATGTCTGGGCCCACATTCATGGCATGTCCTTCTTTCAGACGGTGACATATATTGACATCTGGACAGTGAATATGGATGACTGCTGACATGGGTATTGCTGAGAAGCATTGTGATTGGTACTGCAGTTGTCGGAAGATGGCCCTGTCATCCACAGTACTGCCCATAGGCCACAGAGACACAATCCTCCATGCCTAGATGCTGACCCCTTCCTGACAATATTGAACACACAACAAGCTAACACATGGACCCCTGCATATTGTACACATGCAACAATCTATCTAGGGTAATCTGTGCTGCACTGTTATTACACCTCAGACTTACATGATACTGCATTTCTACATAGGATTGTGGGGGCGGGCACACCTGATGACTTTAAACATTTGCTACGACTGCACTGCTATTTCAGGTACTCTGTTGGCTTCTATTTCATTTTGTATTCTGACCTATCATGCAGACTGGAGGCATATCAGTAGAGTACTGATCTTAGGTTTTATTGACCTACATTTCAGTTTCAGACTTCTTACCATTCAGAACTAACATACAACTGCCAGACCTGTTGTAGTCTGTCTATGTAGGTCTAGTGGGGGGGCTGTTAACCATTGCCATCAATTGGAGGCCTTAGCCCAGCCTTTCTTTATGGTCATCTATGCCTGTCCTGCTGGCTGAGGCTAGTGGTGGGTATGTGTGCCTCACTGACATGCATGTGTGTGTCCTATGGACATACATTTCGGCCACCATATGTGCTGCAGTGGGATTTGTCACCTTGTCTAGTTCTGCCTAGTATGTTGACACCAGTATTTGCTATGGGTTTCATGCTGCCTATATAGGTGTACACTATCTGCTGCCATCCCATTTAGCCACCAGATTCCCTTGAACACTCGCGTCCATACCATAGATACAACTAGCAGAACATACTACTCCATTCAGCAATTGATAGGAAGAGTGACTTACCTTGTGACTGTGCCAGTAATGAGGATGGTACTGGAGGACTGACTATGTCAGATGCACATAGTACACTCCCTGTACATGGTAAATCACAGGTAGTGTCATGTTTGGTATCCCTTTTACTGTATGTGTGAGTCAGAGAGAGAGGTGTCATTCCCTGGGTCCCTACTGTGTCAGTGTATATGTTATGCGCTGCCTCTTTGCCAAGGCCTAGGCATACTGGGCATGCCTCCTTCTGCCTACATGGGCAGGTTCAGGTTGTTCCTCCTCCAAGTCCCCCTGTTCCTGTGATGGCCTTGGCAATGGTGGGGGGGCTGTTTAGCCTTGTCCCATGCTGCTCCTGCTGCAGCTTTTTCCAGAGGCTCATATTGTGTAGCATGGCACATACTACAAACATTTGCATACATGTAGCTGGAGAGTACTGCAAGGCTCCACTGGATATGTTCGGGCAGTGGAACCGTGACTTGGGCATCCCAAACAGACGCTCTGTTATGATTCTGGTTTGTGCGTGTGCCTCATTATGGAGCTCTTGTTCAGGTGTGTGTGCATTTCTGATGGGTGTCATCAGCCATGACTCCAGTGTGCACCCAGCATCCCCCACTAGGTGGCCATATGGGATGTCCCCACTGGCAAATGACTGGTACAGCTGTGTCATATACCAGATGTGGAAGTTGTGATAGCTTCCAGGGCTACCAGCACACACATTCAAGATAATGCTATGGGCATCTCACATGACCTGGCAGTTGATGGAGGGGAAGCCCTTGCGGTTTATGTAGACCCTACTTCTCTCACCAGATGGTGCTTTGATGTGCATGTGTGTGCAGTCTATAGCACCCACTACCTCAGGGTAATCTGCTATTTGGTGGAAGAGATGCATATTGCTGATCAACGCCTCATGGGTGTTGAGGAAATATATGTGCTCACCGACATGTGCTGACATGGCATGCTGGAACTGGTGGAGTACCCTGGATGCTGATGCCTGTGAGATCTCCATGATATCCCCAGTTGCCCTTTGGAAGGTACCTGTGGCTAGTATTCTTAAGCCTACACGTACTTTGGTATCTACTAGGATGGGTTCCCCTCTGTTGGTTCTGTGTGTGAGGCGTGGACAGCACAGCTCAACAATTAGCTGTAAAATGTCCCTGTCCACCCTATAGCACTCCATCTCCAGCTCATGTAGCCCCTGGTAGGTTACCCTGGGTCTGACCACTCTTCTCCTTCTCCTCACTGTGAGTTGATCATCAGCATTCACATCCTCACCACCCTCAGCCTCTTGCACATATTGATGTATGAGAGTGACAGCAGCCCCTAACATTTTGTTAGTTTTGTCAGGTAAAATTTCCACATCTGTGTACACCGGTGGTGTAGAGTTTGTGAGAAAAACCAGACTGGAAGGTGTTTGCATAGTTTATAGTAGTGTGCTTGGCTGTTCCGTGTGTAATTGGCTGATTCTGATACAATTCACCTGCCAGCTATGCTAGTTTTCCTTGATTGCCTTCCTACTGCTGTTTTCCCTTCCCATTGCTTTCCTGTTTAATCCCCGAGGTGCGCCGCACATATCCAGAGCTCAGATGTGAATAGAGCTGCTATTGCCTGTTTTTTTTTTTTTTGTTGTTGTTTAAAACCCGGTGCGCAGCATGCCCACCTGTTTAGGCAATGTAAACACTGCTGGCAGCCTCAGACATACCACCTTCTTTAGCTGTGCTTAGCTAAGGGCAAATACGGGCCACAGAGCTCCAATAAGCTTACAGCATGCATGACACTCCCCCTTATGAGGTCATCTACCTCTTATACATTGGTGTTGCTGCACCTACACAGTTGGGTGCAAGTTAACACTGAGAGGAAATCTGTGATTCAGTATCAATCCCCTTATTTGCATAAAACAGAATGCTAATTCATAGTTACCACACTCACACTGAGTCGTACCCCTTAGCAACCACTATTCCCTGGTATTGTTGTCTTATGCATGCAATTGACTATTATGGCAAAATGCTGAGTTGGGTTTAAAATCTTATTTCCAACTTTTTTTCTTATTTTCAGGCTGATCCCATTTGTGCACCGCTGTCCTACACTTAAACGCCCAATATCAGCCAAAAAAAAATAAAAATTATTTTTTATAATTTTGCAACTATTTCTCAGGCCAATGGCCATATATTTGGCCATTGGCTTGCCTACTACATTGAATACATGCTTTCTTTCAAGCTGTCAAGCCTCTGTTTTGTAATTTGCAGAAATGTATTCAGTTAGTAACCGAATACATTTCTGCAGGTTACACTATTCCTGCACAGATGCCTGCCTGCTTCCTGGATCGCTAATTCACCTCATTTGCATGGTTTTCACTAACAAATGAAGTAATTACCATATAGCAGTGGTGTCCATGCAGGAATAGTGTAGGAGCGCTCGTGCCTGTCCCAGGAGCTCGTTTCTGGATCGCTCATTGACTATATTGCATGCAGCAGCTCTTGCATTATTCCTACACTCCATGCAGTGCTTGCTGAATCCGGGGGTTCCTGTCACCATGGAGTCCCAGCCAACTTCAAACTCATCTTTAGCCAGCCTACTAGCTCTTGATTCTTGAGGTAGTGTAGCAACCAACTCATTCTTACCAACAACCCATTTCTTCTAACACATATTGTTTACAAGTGTGAGAGATGTATCTGTTTATTTAAACTGGAGAATAATCTCTCCATCCCACTTACAGAACATCACTACATTACCACATACTCTTTCATATGCTGAAGTAGTAAAGTAATCATTGCATGCTGAATGCCATAAGCCTAAAAAAATCCCTGAATTTGGGGCCTTTCTAACCTTGAAAACATTAGCGGTTGTATAAATACAGAAACTTGGTTTCATTTTAGTGATAGTACATCCTGCATTCCTATCTTGCATTCAGATCCACCAGCAACTGCGGGGGAGAATATTGGTATCTGGAAACACATTGTTTCTCATCTGATTTTGCACAATATAAATCTGAAACAGGATAACTTCCTAGACACAACCAATAAAATTAATTATCACATTATAGTCAATTATAGATGACCATCTATGAACCTTCAGAGCATGCAGAATACCTTAACCAATTAGAAAAGGTAACAGTCAAAACAACTACCTATCTTATAAGTCTAGAAGATGCTGACATTTGTGCAGTCACAGAAGCCTGGTTCAAAGCTGTGAAGAGCACCCCAGCCTTACCTGGTTTCTCATCCTATCATATATTTAAAGCCCAAATTGTGGGCACCAAAGCCAAAGGAGGTGGAGTTTCAATATATATTAAAGACACACACACCTGTAGGCTGGTCAAACAGTATGACGCACAGGAAACACTCTGGATGCAGTTAACTGTTAACAAGACCCCTATTATTTATTTATTTATTTGTTTATTGACATTTGTTAACCGGGTTGGCCCATCTGGGCCAGGAGCCCATTTTCAGTGGAGACCCGAGGAGTAAAGTTCCAATTACATACAATAAAGTATACATGATAGTTTAACAAGCCAAAAGGTACAGTGATCAATTTCAAAAAACAAAGTGATTCAGGTGAGAAAAAAATATTACATGTTCTCATTTAAATTCAGGCATTTCAAAAGCAAAAATATAAATATATTGTACTGGACTGTATACAGTAGAGTGTAGTGAGGTTATGTAGGGTCATGGTAAGTACAGCTTTTTGTCCTCATAAAGTGTAGTTTGAGTTCTTTCTTAAATTGTAAAGGGTGTGTTATGGAGCACAAATGGGATGGAAGGCTATTCCATGCCTGGGATAGGGAGAATTTATAAATTAATCTACCAATAGATTTTTTTTGGTTGGTAGATGTTGAGGAGTTGTTGGTTAGAGGTACGAAGTGTGCGAGTTGGTATATAGGTGGACACTAAGGAGGACAGGTCTGGGCAGGTCAATGGTTTATACAGTATGGAGTGGATTATTTAAAACTGAGATAGAAGAAGTTGTTGTGGGAGTTCTGGCCATTATAAGAAGTTGAGAGAGAGGCAGTGGTGAGAGTTGTGCGGGGAGTTTGTGATGAAACTTGCTATTTTGTGGTATGTTTGTTGGAGTTTGGCCAGCGTAGTTGTTTGAATATTAGTTAGAATAGGGGTGGCATAGAGAAGGGAGGGAAGAAGAAGGGCCTGTGATAGAGACAGTCTGGCATCGTAGGTCACAAATCTACGGTGTCAGTAGAGCATACCTAGCTTTTGGTGAGTTTTCTTTATACTTTGTAGAATGTGTAGGTTAAATTTAAGTTCGTCAATGATGGCTCCTAGAAGTTTTGTGTGGGAGTCAGGTTGTATTTTGGTCTTATTGGAGGATGAGATAAGAAAGTTAGATTTTAGGTGAGAGAGTGTCCGGGGGAAGAATAACAGAAGTTTGGTTTTCTTAGGGTTTAGGATAAGTACATTTTCAGCTAGCCATTTTTCCAGTGATAGAAAGGTGTCCTGGGTGAGTGTGTGGAGGTCAGAGATGTTAATGGAAGAACAGATGAGTGTTGAATCATCAGCATATTGGACTAGTACTGATTGTTTGCAGGAGGTATATAGTTCATTTGTAAAGATGTTGAAGAGGAGGGGACCCAGGATGGAGCCTTGAGGCACCCTAGTAGTTACAGGGAAGTAGGGTGAGCAGGCAGAGCACCAATAAAATGATTGCTGTCTGTCAGACAAATAATTAGAGAAGAAGGTAAGGGTGGAGGGAGCCAGACAGAGGTTAGATAGTTTAGTCAGGAGTAAAGGGTGAGAGACAGTGTCAAGTGCTTTTGAGAGATCCAGAAAGAGGCTGGATAATAGGAAGTTTTTGTCTTGAGCTTCAGCTATTGTGTGTGTAAATGACAGGAGAGCTGTAGAGGGGCTGTGGTTAGGGCAGAAGCCATGTTGGGAGGGTGTGAGGAGGTTCTGTTGGAGGAGACAGTGAAGGAGTTGAGATTGTACATATTTTCCATAAGTTTGGAGAGAGTAGAGAGGATGGCAATTGGGTGATAGCTTGAAGGTTCTGTAGAGTTTCCCCCTATATGCAATGGGGTGGTGAAGAAGGATTTCCAAATATCTAGCACTGTGGATTCCTGGATAGATCTATTTATCAAGACAGATACTGGATAAGCAATGGATTCAGGAGCTAGTTTGAGGAAAGTGGGTGGTAGGTTGTCAGACGAGGGAGAGCAAGGTTTTAGTTTTAGAAGAAGTGACTTTATATATGAGGTTGGAACTGGTTTTAAGGAGAAGAGATTACTGTTTAGAGGCTTGGGAGGGACATAGGTGATTTTGTGTAGTGGTTTGTAGGAGTAAGTTTCTGGACAGTTTTGATGAAGTGTCTATTGAGAAGAGTAGCAATTTCTAGTGGGCTATTGTTTGGGTAAGGAGAGAGGTTTGAGGGGCAACCTGGATTGAGGATTGTCTTTAAGGTGGACCAGAATTTCTGCGGATGTGTTTTACAGTTATTCTGGGGAGAGTTATAATAAGACTTTTTGCCTTTACAGACATGTCTTTTGACATGATTTCAAAGTTGTTTGTATTTAAGAAGGGATGCTTCTTTAGTCTTTGTCCAGGTTTTCCAGGTTTTGCCACAGTTTTGCATGAGTGATTTAGTTTCCTTAGAGAGACAGGGGGCAAAATTAGCCTTGATTCTTATGCATCTTGTAGGGGCTAGGGAGTTGAGAATATCTAGGAATGTGCTATTAAATTTGTGAACAGCATCATTCAGAGGCAGGTGTTTAAGGATGGACCAGTTGATATTAGTGAGGATAGAGTTGAATTCAGATGGTTTAAAGTTATGTAAGCTATGACAGTCTCTATATGAGTGGGGTTTGTTTGCTTGTGGAGAGTGGCGACGTATGCTAGTAGGAAGGTGGTCACTCAAAGAGTCTGGTAAGGTAGTTGGGTTGTGGTAAAGGTTGGGAGAGTTAGTGAGTATCTAGTCAATGGTGGAAAAGGAAGAGGTGTTGTGTAGGTAAGCAGGGGATGATATCAGTTGGTGGAATCCATAGAGGTTGATGGAGATCAGTGGGGAGTTAGTGGAAAGTTTGGACCAGTCTATGTTAACGTCACCTAATATTATAGTTTCATAGGGTAAGTTGAGAGAGATTCAGAAAGACAAGGCTAGCAAGTATGGCTGATGCACGGACCAAACAAACATGATATTGCACAAAAAAAAAAGTTGAGAGAGAACCAAGAGAGGATGGATTCTAGGATGGGAATGTTATTTCCAGGGGAAATGTAAATGGAGAAAATGACAAATGTCTTATGGGGATTTAGATGGCAGTTAAGGATAATGAGCTTGGCTGGGTGGAAATCAGGAGTAGGTGTGCTGATGGTTGAGAGGTTTAGGCTGTTTGAGTGGAGAATGGCAACACCACCGCCCTTTTTGTTGAGCCTATCAAAGTGATAGATGTTGTAACTAGGTGGCAATATTTCTTTGTTAGTTATGTGTGGTTTTAGCCAGGTTTCTGATAGGGCAAGGATATGTGGGGTGTTTTGAGCTATCCAAGCATGTACTTCGGTGATTTTGTTTGTGAGGCTTCGTATATTCAGTGCATAGATAGAAAGATGTTTGTTCTGTGAGGTCTGTTTTAAGGGAGGTTGATTAGGGAGTGGGTAGTGGGATGATGTAGGAGAGGAGGGGCTGTTTGTGGCTGTAGGGTTTAGGGTGTGGTAGGGTGGGCCAGGTTTAGGATGAATGTCACCAGCAAGAAGTAAGTTGCTGTGGACTGTGTTAGTGTGTTACTGAGAAAAAAATGGTGGTAGAGTTTTGACTTGGGTATATAGGAGGGGGGTGGATGTTAAGTATAATGAGTTTGTGATAGCAGTGAAAGGTGAGGTTGAAGAGAGATGGGGAGATTAAGATGGGGTAGGAGGGAGAGAAATATTTGATGCTAGATGTGGTAGGAGAGATTAGATGAGGGTGGGAAAGGTGTACATGATAGCAGGTAATGTTTGTGAGTAGTGTTAGGATTGGTAAAGAGAGGAACAGAAGGAGCGTGGTAAATTAGGTTATGAGTATAAGAGTGAGTTATAATTTACAAACAGGTTTGGGTGTAGAGGAAGTAGAATAAGTAGTGATAGTGTAAGAGGTGGGAAGTTTGAGTAGGAAGGAGAGTTGTTAGTGGTTAGATAATGTCAGAAGGGGAGGGGGTAGAGGCAGACAGGAAGTGGAGTGTGGATGGCTGTTGAGGACAGGAAGGGGAGGGACAGGTAACTATAAATGTAATTGTAATGGGGGTGGGTGGGAATGGGGATAGGGTAGGGGAGCGAAGTGAGCGGAATGGAACCCACCAGCAGGAGCTGCAGAACCCACGAAAAACTATCAGGAGAGCTTACAGGTGAAATGTAAGAGGAACCAGGGGTATATGGAAGAGGAGAAATAGAGCACAGACACAGGAGAGAGAGACTGAAACAGGATAGATTGCAGGGAGAATGAGAATTAACCACAGGAATAAAGACCAAACAGTAGCAGAGGTTAGCAGGAAAAAGTAGTGCATGAAATGGCAGGCTAAGGAGAGGGGCAGGTAGAGATAAGGAGCATAGAGAAATAGGGTCTCTAAGAGCAAGAAATGGCTGGTTAAAGGAAGGGGGGAGAACAGCAGAGCAGGTAGAAGATGGAGATACTGGGGAGTGGCCCGATGATGTGCAGGAGGCAGTTAGCAGGGCAATAAAAACAAGGAATACAAAAACAGTGTTGTAAGGTACAGAAGGTGAAGCATTCATAGGACATACTCTAGAGGGAGGCAGTCATCAATATTAGGTCCAGGGTACTGTTAGTTTCCAGCGGGGTAAGCCAGTGAACTTGTGAATGGAAATCTGTCCTAACCTATAAAAAAAGAGAGAGAGATTCAGGCACTGGTAAAACCTTCAGAGTGAAGGCTGGCAATAATGTGTGGGAGTAAGAAGGGGGGGGTGTTTTGAGTATGGGAGTGTGTAGGGTGTGTAGGTTGGGCTGTGGAGCTGCTTCAGGTGAGTGGGTAGCATGCACGTGAGGCCTAGAGAAAGAACTGATTAGCAGGGTTAAAATATATAGGAAGATGTTTGTGCAACAGTAACATAAAGGGCATTTAAATGCAGTACAATGCAGTACAAAAAGAAATGCAAATCAATGAGCCTTTTCACAAGAACACAATTTTTGTAGTAATAACGAAAAAATTGCCTATAAACAAGGCACATTACAGTGGGCAGGAAATGAAAAATGACAAACAGCACTATTCAGTAACATCTCTAGAAGTAATATGCAGACAAGAGAATATATAGCTGAACAAATAAACTGCAGTTTCAGCAAGGAAAGCTATGCATGTAGACAGACATTCAAGCAGCAATTTGTTTTAAAAATGGCAGCTAAGAACAGAGAAAATAGTCATGTTTTGGCCAATAAATGGTAAAAATAAAGATAAAAATTAAGTAAAACTAATGGCACTTGCTATCCCCATACACAAGTGAAATGTTGAGTAAATATAAACAAGAACAGAGCCACCATAGGGTAGTGTAATAACCTTTTACTGAAATACAGGTTAAACTAGTTTAAAATGGCAATGCATTTCAGACTTGTGCTGTCATTAGGTCGCTGCAGGGCAGAGAAAAGCAGATAGGCAGGTTTGCTTGTAAACCCGGTCACAAGGCAGAGAAGAAAGCTGATAGCAGCAGTAGAAAGGAGACCAGGTTAGCGTGTAAACCCAGTCTGTAGCACCCGGTCACAAGGCAGAGAAAAAAGGCTGATAGCAGCAGTAGAAAAAGGATGCCATTCAGCAACGTGGGGGCTGAGGTGGGAGTGTTACAGTTTACACCTGTACAGAAATCATTAAAAAAAGCCATTACAGACCAGCAACAAGGCAGCAGAAGTTAAAAGCAAGTAGAATACAGGACACCAATCTGGCCACCTGGAGCCAGATAATGGAATATTACAACTACACCCCTACTAAAAGCTAAAATCATGGATGGTTGGCAATAAAAGACATTAGGACAATGCAAGCAGCATTTAAAGCCAAGAGGGCAATCAAGGTTTCAAATGAATTATTGTAACCGCCAAATAATGCAACTGCTGTAGTTTAAAAGTGATCGCTAAGGTATTGAGACCACTGTAGTCAGATACAGAACCCAGTTACATGCACAAATCTAGGATGAGGCATTCACCAAGTCTTTAAGTAGATATTAGCAGTTAGACAACTAGGAAGGCTGTATGCATCACCAGTTTACTTCAGCGCTATGATTAACCAGCTCTAATGTACTACACCTACTATAACCTGTAATAAAGTACACAGTTCACTTGTGAGGGGTTTAAGCTAAAATCTAAAGTATCCAAGTAATAACCAGATAGATACCATGGAACAACAAGTACAACAATAAGTATTCAATAATTCAACAGATCTGCATTAAATGTAATACTTTCACAGTCAAGAACTAAGGTCAGCACTCAAACAGAAATTGCAATGTAGATAACGCTTACCGGATGATGGCCAGCTGCACACCAGGGGCACTTTTCCAGGGCAGGAGAGAGTGAACAAACAAAGATGGCAAGAAAAAGAGTGCACGTAGGGCTTTAAAGGCTGCATTGCATTATGGGAAGATGCATAGTAAGACGTCAGTATGGGGAGGGAGGGGTGCAGGAGCAGGAATTAAGAAAACAATAAGGTATATATAACACTATACAGGATGAATGGAGTGAGTAGAGGAGGAATAGGAGATCAGACAAAGGAAGGGAGTAGGGGGGTATTAGAGATCAGGACAAAGGGAAGAGAAAGTGCCACAGTCCAAAGACACAAGTAGGAATAAAATGCAAAGATAGATTATAATGGGAGGGTGCAAAAAGAGCACCCCAAGGGGGGAAGAAAAAGTAGAACACAGGACAGTGAATGGAATGCAGTAACCAGAAAAAAAAACAGGCTGGGTAAAAGGGGGAGAGGGGGTCAGCACGAGGAAGTGAAAGTAGCGCAGGGAAAAGGCAATTATGACAATATGTGGGTAGAGATATGGTACGAGTCCCACCAGCAGGAGCTGCAGAACCCACAAAAAAAACTATCAGGAAAGCTTACAGGTGAAATGTAAGAGGAGCTAGGGGTATCTGGAAGAATAGAAATAGAGAGCAGACACAGGGCAGAGAGACTGGAACAGGATAGATTGCAGGGAGAATGAGAACTAGCCACAGGAATAAAGACCAAACAGTAGCAGAGGTTAGCAGGAAAAAGTAGTGCAGAAATGGCAGGCAAAGGAGAGGGGCAGGTAGAGATAAGGAGCATAGAGAAATAAGGTCTCTAAGAGCAAGAAATGTCTGGTTAAGGGAAGGGGTGGAGAACAGCAGAGCAGCTAGAAGATGGAGATACTGGGGAGCGGCTCGATGATGTGCAGGAGGCAGGGCAATAAAAACAGGGAATACAAAAACAGTGTTTGTAAGGTACAGAAGGTGAAGCATTCATAGTACATACTCTAGAGTATTAAATCCAGGATGAATAGAGGGAGGCAGCCATCTATATTAGGTCCAGGGTACTGTTAGTTTCCAGTTGGGTAAGCCAGTGAACTTGTGAATGGAAATCTGTCCTAACTCTAGAGTATTAAATCCAGGATGAATAGAGGGAGGCAGTCATCAATATTAGGTCCAAGGTACTGTTAGTTTCCAGTGGGATAAGCCAGTGAACTTGTGAATGGAAATCTGTCCTAACTCTAGAGTATTAAATCCAGAACGAATAGAGGGAGGTCATTCAAATCATTCACTATTCAAATCATAGCTAATTACAGGCCCCCAAAATTTACTCAAGATGTCCACTCCACCTATCTGGACTTCTTCGAATCTATCAAGATTCAACCCTTTACCCTGATCCTGGGTGACTTTAACTACCCAACCACAGACTGTAAAAACTACTCATGCCAGAACACAAAACCCCCGAGATTCCTCAATTTTATCAGTGCAAATGCCTTGAAATATCTAATTGATACACCCACAAGAGGTGATAATATCTTGGACTTGATATTAACCAACATGAGTAACCACTGCAGCACCCCTACAGTATCATCCTTCCTGGTAAGATCTGACTGACATAAAGTGGTCACTTTCAAAGTCACCATCTCCTCTGAGCCCCTCCCCCCTCTAGCTCAGGTCAGACAAAAAAAAAACTTCTCCAAACTTTCTGAGGGACAGTATAAACAGCTTCACAGCCCCCTCCCCCTCTGTAGAAACTGGCACCAATGTCTAAATCTACACCAAAGTACTATGCAAGCATTTATATAGATGCATGGAATCAGGAATACCCAACAGGACAAAATCATCCTCCGCAAGGAAGAGTAAACCTGTCTGGTGGACGTCTGCAATAAATAAACTATATAACAAAAGGAAAAAATTGTTGTAGAGGACCAAAAGGGGCAGGTGCCCAATTGGAAACAATCGCTCCTTAGCCTGAGAAAGCAAATAAGAGCACTAGTGAAATTCTCTAAAGCCAACTTTGAGTCCAAATTGACCACATCTACTAGAGACAGTCATAAGGCCTTCTTCACATAAAGGAAGCACCCAAATCTGTTCAGAACTGGTGGTCTAGGACACCACATACACAAATGCTGTAGATATAGCCAACCTACTGGCTGACAGATTCAGTGAAAACTTCACCCCTCTGCCCCCCATCAGTAAATCAGGACATCCCCAGTACCTTCCTCCCTCCCCTTATCTCTAGGAAACAGGTCATTACTGCCCTCTCAAAGGCAAATAATACAGCCTCCATGGGACCTACATGAACTCAGGCATGAACTTGCAGCACTATTAGGCACCCTATTCAACCAAAGCCTGAGTACCGGCTTTGTCCCAGCCAAGTGGGGGACAGCCACTGTCATCTCTTTACACAAAGGTGGAGCGTCCAGGAAATTATGACCCATTTGCCTAATTATCCTGATCTGCTAGGCCATGGAATGGATTATCATGGACCTCATTAACAGGGACATTGGCAACCTACAAACACTCGACCCCGCACAGGTTGTCTGTGTCAAGGGGAGGTCATGTCTGTTAAATCTGGTCAACTTCTTAGAGACAGTCACCAAAGCCATGGATGTGGGGAAGACAGTGCATACTGCCTACTTTGACCTGGCAAAAGCCTTTGACACTATTCCCCACCCAGGCATAATAGATAAACTCTCTCAACTAGGCATCAATCCATATGTTACCAGATGGGTAGCAAACTGGCTCACTGATAGAATCCACCTAATCAAAATAGGGGAAGCCACCTCATGCAGTAGACCCATAATGAGTGGTGCACCCCAGGGATCAGTCTTGGGGACTCTGTTATTCGGGGTGTACTTCTCTAAGGTGTAGGCCAAAACCAGTGGGTTATGGCTGACCAAGTTTGCAGATGACTGCAAGCTGAGCACTGTCAGCAATTTCCCAAGTGATGTGGACGTCCTCCAAGAGGGTCTCACCCAAACAAATGACTGGTGCCAGAAACATGGCCTCAAGCTGAATGCCAAAAAATGCATCATCATCCCCTTTGGGAAGAGTGACATCCCCAAATATTATCACATTAATAACAACATCATAAACATACAATTAGTCATGAGGGATTGAGCACCCAGGTCGATAGCAACCTGATTTTTGACCACCATGTTGTTTCCATTGTACGGAAAGCTTTCTATATGGCCCACCTCATAAGTAAGGGTATCTCATCCAGGGACAAGGAGGTCATAAAATCCCTGTATTCTTCCCTTATAAGATCAGTTATTGAGTACAATGCCCACTTCGGCATGTACCTCACAAAGCACATGCAGCAGCTGGAGAAACCACAGAAATTCTTCATCAGAAGGATCCAGGGCCTCAAACATCTACCCTACACAGATAGGCTAAAAGCCCTGTCCTTCTACTCAGTTTCATACAGACTCCTCAGAGGTGACCTCTGTCTGGCATACAAAGCAATCTCAGACCTGGCCTTGATGGGACTGCTGCATATCCGCAAGTCAAGCTCCACTCGAGTAACCTGCACACGCAACCTCAACCTGGTCTGTGACATCAATAGGATTTGTTGGCAGGACAGATTTGTTTCCAGAGATTCTCCCATCTGTGGAATAGACTCCTTATCCATGTCAAGCAGAGTTTCTCATTATCCCTTTTTAATCACAACCTGGATAACTGGATGGGAAACAAAATATACACCCCTGGGATTCCACCTGTGTCCCTGCTGGACAGGGCTTTAGGTGCTGACTTGTCTAAACGTGGGCTAAACTCTTGGCTAGGTTTATAAGGACCTCAGGGCCAATAGCCTAATAACTTCCTATGATCCTATGATCCTAAGTGTATTCATCTATCTGCACAAAAACTGGCAAACATTTGCTACCAACAACAAATATTCCCAATAATTCTGGACTTGACAAATGCCAACACACTTGAAATAGTCCCACTACCCCACTCATTGGGGTTAACCTTCTTGATCTTGTCCTCACAAACATTTATCCTACTTGCACCATGTTGCTTGTTATCCTTTCTGTAGTCAGATCTGACATTCTTGCTGTGATCTATATGAAAATGTGTGTTATGGCCATTAATAACTCATCTACATTAAGGGATTACTCCAAAACTAATAATTTACTATTATTACTGATAATAAAAAAATGGCATAACTCTCCAGAAAACCATGTAATTGAGGCTGCTACCTACTGTTTTGAATTTTACTCCATCTTGCATAAATGCAATGAGGCATCCATACCAGTCCACGTAAGCATCACAGCAAGCTTAGTACTTAACTCATATGGTGGAACCACCAAATCAATAAAAATAAAAAGCTCCTGGCCATTACTAAAGATGTCCACTTCATCATCACAAAAGGAATTTAAAACTGGTAAATATCCTCTCAAATTTACAATTAGAAAATGTGTGCCAATTATGAACTTAGGATTGCAACTTATTCATACCATAACCATAAAATTTTCCTCAGCTATATTATGAAGCTTAGAAATAACCTATAATTCTGAACTGAATTTATCTCCAATGATACCTCATTCTCTGACCCTAAAAATATTGATAATATTCTTGCAGACAAATTCTCTCCAAACGTCTGCACCAACTCTCTTCTTTTCCCATCCAGTCATCCTCATAAATTTCCTCCTAAGATCGATTTGGACTAAGTCCTTTTGGAATGTTCCAGAGTTAAAAACATTGCTTCCATGGGTCCTGACAATGCCCCAGGATGTCTGCTGAGAAGCATAAAGTACTACTTGGCAAAACTCCTCAATCAGCTCTTCAACCTTAGTCTTTCTATTGGTTATGTTCTCAAGGTGTAAATAGCAATTGTGGCATCCTTGCAATAAAGTAGTCCTGCTACTATTCCTGTTAATTACAGGACTATTAGTCTCTTTAGCATTATTGGCAAGCCTTTGAGACAATTTATAGCTGAACTAATACACAATGATGCAGGTGATCTTATATCCCTGGATACAGACAAGCTCCACTTTGTAAAAGGCAGATCTTGTCAACTTAACCTGGTTCAGTTCTTTGAAAGGGTTACTGAGATCATGAATAAGGGGCGTATAGGTCACACTGCTTATCTGGACCTTGGCAATGCCAATGCCTTTGATACATTTCCCAGTGCTGGGATTATTGATAAATCCTCCTAACTCTAGATTAACCCATACATAGTTTTGTGGATTGGGTTAAGAGAATCCATACTACACAGGTCAGGGTGTGTTGCTTTGGACAGAAAAAAAAGTCACCAGTGGTGTCCCACAGGGCTCTGTTCTGATCTCCTCCTCTTTGGTATATATTTCTGTGACGCAGAAGCTAATACCAAGGGACTATAGATAACTAAGTTTCCTGGTGACTGCAAACTGAGGATGATTATCAAATTCCAATCTGATACTCAAATTCTCCAGCAAAGGCTGGATCAAAAATGCTGGGAGTATAAGTCAAAGCTTTACCCTCAACACTAAGAAATGCAGCATAGTTTCTTTTGGTAATTCTCAACTCATTTTTATTTAACATATAGATAACATTCCAGTTAAATTTGATACAGTCAAATATGGAAGTTAATAACAGACTCTCCTCTGGCAACCACATTTCATGGTGATTAGAAAATCCTTCTCCCTTACACAACTTATCCGTTATGGTATCTCTTCCAGTTCCAGGACCATAGAAGTTATAGTACCGTTTTATTCAATCCTTTTTAGGCCCTTCATTGAATTTAATACATCCTTTGACATAAATCTTGCTAAACTTCTAAATCAGAGAGACCTCACCATTTCTTCACCAAAAATATCTCAGGTCTCTTAGCTAATCTGATAGACTAAAAGCACTGTCCCCCTACTCAGTGTCATACAGATTCCTGATGAGTGATCTTTGCTTAGCCATCCAAATTATGAATGACCCAGCAATCTTTGAATTCCTTTACCTAAATAGAATCAGTGGTAAAGCAAACATTCAGCCAAGAGACCTAAACCTATGCTAACAACACCATATGACATGACAGATACTTGAGTTGATGTATTTTCTACTTCTGGAATAGGTGGCCCCCCAGTCATCAAGCTGATTACTCCCCCTAGTAACCTTTCAAGCCAGTCTGGATGACTGGGTAGTTGATCGCAAATTTTTATTGAGAATACGTGAATAAAGTCTACTTAATTGTGGGTATTGTTAGTCTCTCAGTATTGGTTATGTGGGTGAACTTCTCAGTTGTCTTCTTTGGCTTTAAGTCTAGTAAAAACCTGTGAACCTATGGAGAATCTGGATGATACTAACATGGAAACCAAACAGAAGATGCTAGTACTTGAACTGTGCAAAATGCTAAATAAGCTAACAATAGTGAATTCTGATGTGCTGTACTAATGTGGAAGTTAGAAGGAGTAAATTTAAAGCTGACAGATTCATTAAGTATGTGCCCAAAAGTGAGGCTGTACTGGGGGATAGAGATGCTGTGGTCAAGTAGTGGGGATGTCCCTGCCAGTGTTGATGGAGCTTTTTTATTAGGAATGAAAAAGGTTTAGAAACCTGACCTTTCAGAAAAGAAGGCTGGTTGAAATGGTGGCATGGAAGGCTATGAGAGCGTTCTTTAGGAATGAGGAGAATGGCAGCTTCACTTCATCTGAAAAGCAGACATAACTTATACCACTTTTATGTCCCCTACAACAATCCTAATTCACCACTACAATTTTATTAATGATAAGACTGCATCATCTTAACTGCACCACACACTTTCAGAATCACTCAGAATTTTTCCCCTTTTTATTGTCCTTTCATCATTTTCTCATCTCAAACTCAGGACCTTCCTTTTTTAGTTTCCTCATATGTGCACCCCTGTATCTCTACCACTCCCTCCTAATGCCATCAGTAATGTTCAAAAATGTTACAGCACTAATTCCCAATCACCCTAACTTTTCCTCTCTCATGCTGTGCACTGGATCTCTATGTCATCCTCTTTCTTTTGTGGTATTGCAATTACCACCCTGACCACACACACACACACACACACACACACACACACACACACACACACACACACACACACACACACACACACACACACACATTTCTCAGAAAATATCTTCATTATCTAACACCCCCTTCATCTACAGTCTCTTCTTCTTGGCTTTGTGTCATATGGCCTAAAGACTTCCCCTTCCACTGGCAGTGCTACTAAATGTTCAGACAGTTTTAACACTATACCAAAACTTTATCGAATTTTGCTGTGTTTCAGTACATGGGCTGACATAACTTTGTTTTCTTTTCTCTCTCCTTTATTTTCCTCCTTTTTGTCAGCTAGTTAAACCACAGCTTGTGTAATGTATTATCTGCATACAATATCCATACATTCTAATTCTGTATCTTAGTATTTTGATAGTCCCTTCCTTTCTCATCATTGTGAACTGGACGTTACTGCTAATTCATATTTTCTGTTAACGAAAATCTCTGTCTCACAAAGATTGCTTGTTTAGACAGACTAACAACTTATAAAATATAACTCCTTGTTTTCCTTCTCTGGATTTAGTTAATCTCCCTACACATCTTTTGTTTTGAGATTTATTGTCATATTAAATGCCAGAGTAGTCTCTCTCAGTGTTATCTCCAGTGCCAAATTAACAGTAAGTCTAATGTAGCATGCCAAGCTTTGATTTTTATAGCATGTCATTACCCTTCTCTCTCTCTCTCACACACACACACACACACACACACACACACACACACACACACACACACACACACACACACACACACACACACACTCTGCATGTCTCTGAGATGTAGTGTGAGCTGACTTTTTTTTATTTCATACTAGCGTAACATTTATTTTTTATCCAACTGGAAATAAATGATGTACATCCCTTTTAAGTCATAAGTGGATATTTAAGCAATGTATGTAACGTCACTAACTTAATAATTCCTGACAAAGGGCTCATGCCATCTTGAAAGGCTATAATTGCAAAACTTAAATTTGCTCCAGTAAAAGGTATTACATTATGTCTGCATTCCAGTATCTTTGCAATTTCTGTTTTAGTTAATTTAGTGAAATAATCACGGTGACTGTTTCTCAAACTTTGGATGTAGACACATGCATGTGCAGACACACACACACAAACACACATATAAATACGTATCTATAAATATATATATATATATATGTATATATATGTATACACATACACACAAACACACACACACACACACACACACACACACACACACACACACACACACACACACACACACACACACACACACACACATTCTGGTTGCAGTCGATTAAAATCATTGTGATTAGGTCTGTAACATATGTTATAGCCTAATACAGATACACTCAAAGTGATAATCCCAAGTTTATAACTGTCTATCATTTATCCTTTAAATAGTACTTCTAACTGGTTATTTGCTTCTTTGTTTGATTTGAGGCATTCCTTCTTTGCTTTTGGTAAACATTAAGCCAGGAAACTGTATAACTCCATTATACAATTCTCTTGCGTCGATTTAGCTGCCCAGGAAATAGGATGAGCAGTCATATGTACAGAGCAGGAGCAGCACAAGAAGAGTTATACAAATATGTTAAATGCAACTTAAAGTACAGGTAAACTCAATTTACCTCTTCTGTTTATCATAAACATTCGAAAAAATATCAGTGAAAGTCATACAAACAATTATAAAGCACAGATCCTTAAAAGGGGGACAGCTCAAAAACTTTCATTTAAACTAAAAAAACAGCGAAATATAGTGGATATTTAACTTATGAATCCATCTATCATCTAGCATAAATTCAGAAATTTGTCATAAAAATATTGTGAGGGAAGTAGTTTATTGGATACTACAGCTTCTTATAGTTCCCATTGCCTTTGGAGTTTCCAAAATTTCTGCCTTGCAATATTAAGGAGGCCTGCCAGCTCCATGATTCATTTCAGATCCATGTTTAATTGTAGAGTTATCAGCAGATGTCAGCTGTACTGCTTTTTCCAGATGGATGTGATTTGGTCACAGTTCTCTAGGTCTTTGCTCTTCTAACTTTAAAATATAAACACGGACTAGGGCAAATGACATCACTGTAACTGATGCTGCCTAATGCTAGCTGTTCTGCTGAAAGTTGATAGAAAAACAAACTTAAAAGGTCACAGAAACGTGTCATGCAACTCAGTCATTTGAAAGCATATCTCAAAACAAGTACTGCCATTCTTACTGTGATGAACAAAGAGTTTGAGAAATTATTATTGCCTGATGTCTTAACTTTGTGTGAAAAGCTTGATTCCTAATTTTATTTCTGTCATGGTACTGTTGGGAGTTTTATTTTTTCATTGAGTAGCTCTTGTCTAAAGCTTACCATAAACAGCCTTATACTTCATGAGTAACTCAATTAAATTGCATTAAACTCAGTAATTAAATAGATTAATTCTCTTAACCCATAGTTTGCTTTCTTATAGCATATCAACATTTCTCAAGTAGAAAGTACATCTGTTTATTTGTAAGATACTCATAGACTTTAAGAAAACATTCCATCTTCCTGTTTTTAACTAATCAGTAGCCTGGCATTACTTAAAGTAATTTGAGAAAAGTTAGACATTGCACGTTCAATTCTCAGTTAGAGCGTCTTCTGCGTGAATGGGTGTTCCTTCTCTGAAGGTTGTGCGTTAGGCCCGGCAAGCCAGCACGTAAAACTCTACTGCCAATCATTAGCGGACCGGATTTCCGCTGTGGCGACCCCTAACCGGGAAAAGCCGAAAGACAGACTGTTCATTTTGTTACAAATAAAGCCATTGACAACTGGACCTAATTTTGTCATTCTTCCTTATTAGCATTTGTCATCATAAAACTAAAAACAAAAAAAAAAAAAATCATTGTTTATGCAGTTCAAGAATTTTTGGCATTCTTATCACATCAAATTATTCTTTCTCATTTTTGGGTTTGGGTCATTGTTTTAGCATTGTGTATTTCAGGGGATTTATAAACACACCCATGCATTCTAAGATTGATTTATACATAAGCTTGGGATAGTTTTATCCCATGATAAAAAAAAAATGTGCATAAATTCTTGGAAATGATTCATTCACTATTATTATTTATATAATTGCTGGCTTTTGCAAACATCGACTGAGTTTATGTTATGACTTGAGTGTTTATTATTTTGTAAAAGCACTTAATATTTAATTTTAAGTTTACTATCTGACCACATACTTCAAAGTAAGAGTCAAAACTGCTTGAAAGATGGGAAGAAAAGTTCATTAATTATTATGACATGAGAAAATTTTTGCCTTTTGTGAACAGCCATCATTTACATATACAGTCTTTAAAACTCATTTTTGTGATAGTCTACAGCAAAACAGTATCACAGCCTGACTAAGGATGATAGGTTCATAGGTTCATAGGTCGGTACTAGGCTATCGGCCCTAGGGCCTATACAAGCCTAGCCATAACAGTTCCCTGGCTATTTCTTCCCACACTATTTATTTCCTGGATCCCTGTTTAGCAGGGCAACTGACGTCATCCCAGGGGTGAATTTCCTTTCTCCCATCTAATCGTCAAGGTTTCTTTTTGAAGAGGGCCAAAGAGGCGCTTTGCTTGACATGTATGGGCAGTCTATTCCAGAGTCTGGGGAGTCTCTGGGTCAGGAACCTATCCCTCCAGCATGTTTTGTTTATTGTGATGACAAGGTTTAGATCCCTGGAGCATGTGGCTCTGAGGGATTGGGATTTCTTTAAGTGTAGCATGTCCCAACAGCTCTGGGTTTGACATGGCCTTGCATGTTAAGCAGAGATCGCCTCTGAGTAGACGATATGCGACAGAGTATAGCTGGAGTTTTTTAAGGCGGTCAGCATAGGGCATCTGCTTTAGGCCTGTGATTCTTTTAGTGAGGTATTTCTGCAGCATGTCTGATGTCATGGTAAAAAAGAATAAGCAAAGTACATATCTTCATATACATCAGAAATATAGTTTTCAAACTCGAGTAAAATAAAATTGAGCCTTTTGAGTCTGCCTAATTTAATTCTCGATCTTATATCTTTTCCCTCTGCCCTTCTGTTTGTCTGTTTTGTTCAGTCTGTTTAGTTGTACAGGTTCATAGGCTCACAGGTAATTACTAGGTCAATGGTACAAGAGCCTTTACAAATCTAGCCAGAAATACTCAGGATATGACAATATTATATCTTAACTTCCCAGATATAGGATGGAGTAGTATCAAGGTAGTGAGTCTTTTACAGATTGCCTGTGTTCATAAGGGACATGGGCAGTACTCTGGGATTGAATGTACAGTTCCCCATCCATTTATCCAAATTTCATTTGAAGAGAGTGAGGGACAAACTTTGTTTTACAACTATGGGAAGTTTATTCCATAGACAAGGTAGTCTTTGAGATACAAATCTATCTCTCCAGCAAGATCTGTTAGAGTCACAGATAAGGTTCAAGTCTGTGGAACACGTGACCCTCATATACCTTTCTTATGAATATGTAATATTTTCATCAGGGCTGGATCAGAAAATGCCTTGTAGGGCAGGCATAAGTCACCTCTCAATAAACAATAGGAGATGAAGTAAAGAGATAGGACCTTTAGTCAGTCTGCATAAGATATGTGTCTTATGTTTTGTATTTTTTAGTGAAAAACCTCAGGGGTGACTTCAGTTATTCTAAGTGCCTGGTTAGATACATGCAGAAGGGAGCATTGTTCATAGATTGTTCATAGATTGTTCATAGATTAGTACTAGGTTAACTGCCCTTGCGAGCCATTTTAAGCCTAGCCAATTATCCCTTGTGAGACTCCAACCCTGCACCTTTGTGTTTGCAAGGCAAACACCTTAACCATTAGGCCACCCTCCCAATGGGGCTTATTGAGGGTGAGTACAATGGCACTATGAATTCCTTTGACATTGATGCTATGCCTTTACTTATAAGCCAATCCACAGTGAAGGATTTCCTCACTACCATAGTTACTTGGTGGTGAAAGTTCAGGGTACTGTCTGTCAGTGTTCCTAGGTCCCTCACCACTGGGTTTACTTTTAGGGGTGTGGTATCAATATTATAATCTGTAAGGATATCTGACTTACTGAAGGGCATGATCAGGCTTTTTTTAGCATTTAGTCTTAGACCATGGTTTTGGCACCAGTCATTTGTCATTTTTAGGCCTGTTTGTAGGATGCCAACATAATTTGGGAATTTGATAATTGCTCCCAGGTTACAGTCGTCAGTGAACTTTGTGAGTCAGAGGTCCCCAACACTGGACTTCGCTTCAGAGAAGTATATACCAAGCAGGAGGGGTCCCAACACTGAGGCCCATTGGACAATGCTAGTAACAAGTTTCTTATCAGAAGTGGATTCACATATCAGGACAACATGTGTCCTGTCAGTGAGACAGTTTGCTATCCTCCTGACAATGTAAGGTTTATGGCTAATGCAGTAAGTTTATCTATGATCCCTGAGTGGTGGGTTATGTCGAAAGCTTTGGCCAGGTCTTGATAAGTGGTGTGTACTGTTCTACCCTTATGCATGGCTCCTATGATTTTCTAGAAGTCCACCAGACTGAATAGGCAAAACCTCCCCTTGACAAAGCCAAATTGGGTCTGGTCCAATGTTTGGAGATTTCCCATATCATTATTGATCAGGTCCATGAAAATTGTCTCCATGGCCTTGCAGATAACACTGGTGAAGCTCATGAATCTGTAATTCCCTGGGTCAGTTTATGGGCTCTCCTTGTGCAGTGGGATGACTGTTGCAGTCCTCCTTTCCTTTGGGACAAAGCCCGTAAAGAGGGTTCCTAGTGTACCTGGTAGTTTTAAGCTATTTAAGAGGCCTCCTGGAATATTGACAGGACCCATAGAGGCTGTGTTTTTGGCTTAATGAGTGCAGTAAAGACCGGTTCCCTTGTAATGACAGTTAGAAGGATGGTTGCATATATTTCTTTGGCTGTGGTAGGAGGTGATGGGGATGAGAAGTTTGAACTGAACTTATTTGCCAGCAGGTTTGCTATAGTTTCATGCTGGGTGTAAGTGCTGTTGTTTGTGATTAACTTGGCAAATTGCTCAGTGTTTCCCCTGAGGTTATGAACAGAATTAAAAAAAAAAATCTTATGGTTATCTTTCACCTGGGAGGTTATATTTGCCTCATAGTTTGCTTTGGTAGATTTGACCAACTCTCTAATTGGACTGGTAAGTGTCTTTTTGCACTATTTTGTGTGTTCCTCTCTGACTTTGGAGAGGATTTCTTTTCTTTTGTTGAATAACTTGTTTATGCTAGAGGTCTACCAGGCTGGCTATTTTTTGCCAGTAGTCATACATTTGATTTGGACAGGTACTGCCTCCTCTGTGCAGCTATGAATGTTGATGTAGAATAATTTTGTGTACAGTACAGAGCAGGCCTTCGTGTCATCCAGGTTTAGAGGAGCTTGGAAGTTTAATAAGCTGTTACTTAGTTTGAGATAATTGGCCTTAGCAATGTTCTTATCAGTTTTGTAGTTTGATGGGGGTTCTAGGTTAGTTTTAATACTAAAGGAGATTATTCTGTCATCAGATCTTAGCAGAGAGGAGTTAATGCATGGGAGGGAGCAGCATCCTCTCATGTTCTTGAGTACCAGGTCTAGAATATTTGTACTTCTAGTTGGGGAGCTTACTAGTTGCTCCAGGGTGTTTGCATTGATTAAGTCCAAAAATGTCTGTGAAAGGGAATTATGGGTCATATAAGTCTCCAAGTTTATGGAGGGGTAGTTGAGGTCACCCAAAAGTATGGTGTCAACTGAATGTTAAGAGATTCTAGTAGGTTTAAGTAGGAGATGTGGTTTTCCAGACATGTTAGGGGATCTGTAGCTAGCAAGGATATGATAGAGGGGATCGCACCTATGGTTAGTTGAACATGCAGCAGCTCAACAAGTCATGTTGCTGAACCAGTCTAGCAATGTACTTGTCCTTTATGAATACTGAAAAACCTCTTTGCTTTGTTTTATCCTGAGCTGAGGTGGACTGAAATGTATGAAAAGAATTGTAGCCTTTCATAGCCGGGGTGCTGCCCATGGTTCTGAACCATGTTTCCATGACTGCCCATATTTTCAGGGGTGAGGAGTACTTCTAGGAAGTGCAGTTTTTCAGTTAAGTTCCTAGCACTGAGAAGCAGTGCATTTAGGAGGTCATGAGTGATTTTTGCTATGTTGGAAGGTTTAACAACTTGACATGGCCTAAAAAAGGCACTATGGGATAGATAAAGTTTTTGCCAGTATCCGGAAGCCAAGTGATGGCAAGTGCAAACTATCTCTGGCAAAACACTGTGGTTTGTCGATTATATCTCCCCAGGTTGATATATATTGGATCCCCTTGTTGTGACACCAAACACTAAGCCAATTGCTGAAGTCAATCATTTTTTGTTGATACTGTGACATTATTATTGGTGAGGGTAGGATGCTACTCAAGGCCAGATTCATTCCTACCTGGGACACATATTCAGACAGCTCCATCATGTCTCTCTTCATATAGTCCAATGAGATACATCTTAGGTCATTTACTTCCATGTGGGCTATGACCATGTTGTACTTGTGGTTTAAAAACCTAAGTCTATGTGTGATCTGTCAGGCCCTGGCTCCAGAGACACAGCTCACTGTGATCTTTTCATTCTTTAGCCTGGTAAGGGGGACATCAGTATGTCCTACAAAGGAATCTCAAATAAATAGAATGCTTGGCTGTGTGGTATGTTGCCTTATGGGCTTGGAAATGGGGCTATTATGATTTTCAGAGTTATGCGTTGTGTGAGATGCTGTCTTTTTTGAGTGTGTGCAGGGTCACTGAGATATGTTTTTATGAGGTCTTGGAGGTTTCTGTAGATTATATGTGAGCACCTAAACATATGTGGGTCTAATGTGTTTTTTCCTTGGTATTGGTAGTGAGTGTTTTGGGTAGAACAGTGACAAATTGGTTTGCAGTTTTCATGTGTGCATGTGAGAGCTTTGCATCCAATAACATTATGTATCTACATCTCTCACATAATGTGTCTGTCTATTCTAAAATAAAGTGGTTGTAAGTAAACAGGAGGCAGTTAGTACACTGCCTCAGGATGCCTATACCCACCAGGCCACAAACATAAATGACAGGGAAGGTCGTATCCATTATACCAGATCCTTAGTGGATGGGAAGGACTAGAGGAGAGTCTCTTAAAGGTCTAAGTGAGAGTGTTTAGTAGTATACTATAGGATGACCTTTTGTGGTGCTAGCCCTCTGCAAAAACCTGCAGCTCCTCAAGTAGCTATGAAAAGTGGGTGACTATGGAAAGCATTTCTTATAAAGGATCTTAAACTGGATAAGTTTACTTATATACAAGGCACATGTAACTGTGTTTGCATGATGCTTAAATGCAAGGCTTTTACAACAGTGGAATAAAAGACTTTTACACAGTTAAGCCTTCAGGCCAATCAGCTAAACACATAATAACCCTTCCACTAGCAGTTCCCATCTTGAATGATTTGATTCAGCCCTCTTCTCCCACCAGAGTGCAATATAAAACCCTCCTACTGTAAAACAAACTGGACTTGAGCTCAAGTGCAGTAATAAATTATTTAAAACAAAAGGCAGAACTCTTGCAATATCAGGAATCCTTGGAAATAAGTTCACAAACACTGAGCAATATTTTCAATTACAGAAAAAAAAATGTTTGCAAATGTAGGAAAACTTCTACAGACAGAAAAACATTGCAAACCTTAGGAATGTTTTGGCAAACTCAGGAGAACTTTAGCAAACTCAGAACAGCTTTGGCAGTATCAGAGGAAGTTAGAAAATATCACAATAGTGTTATGGTGCCCTAAGAGCAGTACTGTAACAAACAGATGGCATTTATTTAAAAAGTGTAAACTGAAAAATAGTGATACATTTGAACAAATTGATAATTGCAGTACAAAACTGTTAGACTGAAATATTTAGACCAAATTTAAAAAGAAATACTTATATCATCTTTGTAAGTCACAGATGGCTTTTGATGCAATCCAAGGGTATTATAGTCACAGGCATCCAAACCAGGCACAGGGAAGCTCTGCATAAATGAGAACAGACTCACACAAATGTAAGGCTTTTACACCACCAAGATGAAAGACCTTTACACAGTTAAGCCCTCAGGTGAATCAGATAAACACACAATAAGCTTTCCAGCAGCAGTTTCCAACTCAAATGGGTTGAATCAGCTCTCTGCTCCAACCAGATTGCTGAATAAAACTCTCTTAATCCAACCAGATTGCTGAATAAAACTCTCTTAATCTAAATAAAATCATTTTTGAGCTGAAGAGCAGTAACAAATGCTTAACAATAAAAGTCAGCACTTCTGCAGGATCATGAATCCTTGAAAATAAGTTTATAAACCCTGAGAAATGTTTATAGATACAGAAAATGTGCACAAATGTAGAAAAATGTCTGCAAACACAAAAACACTTTGTAAAACTTATAAATATTTGGCAAACCCAGAAGAAATTTTGCAAACTCAGCACAGCTTTTTCTGTATCAGAGGATGTTAGGAAATATCAGGATACCATTAAAACAAACAAAGAACAGTACAGTAACAAACAGATGGAGTTTCTTTAACAAGTGCAGACTGAAAAACAGTGATAAGTTCAAATAAATCAATAAATGCAGCACTGAACTGTTAAACAGACTGAGACATTTAGACCAAGTTTGAAAAAAAATACTTATATCAGCTTTGTAGGTCCATGGATGGCTTTAGATACAATCCAAGTGTCTTATATGCACAGGCTTCCAAGCCATTCACAGGGAAGCGCTGAATAAATGAGAGCAGACTCACATAAATGCAAGGCTTTTATGCCAGCAGGATGAAAGACATTTACACAGTTAAGCCCTCAGGCCGTTCAGATAAACACATAGCCTTCCACCAACAGTTCCCCAAGTGAAATGGGTTAAATCAGCAATTTTCTCCCACCATAGTGCAGAATAAAACTCACTTAATGTAAAACAAACTGGTTATGAGCTCATGTACAGTAATAAATACTCAATAATGAAAGACAGAACTGCAGTTTCAGGAATCCCTGGAAATAACTTCATAAATCCTGAGAAATATTCCCAAATATGTAAAAATTTGCACAAACATAGGAAAAATTCTACAAATAGAGACAATTTTGCAAAACTTAGAAATATTTTGGCAAACTCAGCATAACTTTTTGGTAAACTCAGAATATATTTTGCAGTATAACAGAATGATAGGAAATATCAGGTTAAAATGACCTAAGAGTAGTGTAGTAACAAACAGATGTAGTTTCTTTAAAAAGTTATAGGCTGAAAAACAGGGATATTCTAAATAAAATCATTTTTGAGCTGAAGAGCAGTAACAAATGCTTAATAATAAAAGTCAGAACTTCTGCAGGATCATGAATCCTTGAAAATAAGTTTATAAACCCTGAGAAATGTTTATAGATACAGAAAATGTGCACAAATGTAGTAAAATGTCTGCAAACACAAAAACACTTTGTAAAACTTAGAAATATTTGGCAAACCCAGAAGAAATTTTGCAAACTCAGCACAGCTTTTTCTGTATCAGAGGATGTTAGGAAATATCAGGATACCATTAAAACAAACAAAGAACAGTACAGTAACAAACAGATGGAGTTTCTTTAACAAGTGCAGACTGAAAAACAGTGATAAGTTCAAATAAATCAATAAATGCAGCACTGAACTGTTAAACAGACTGAGACATTTAGACCAAGTTTGAAAAAACATACTTATATCAGCTTTGTAGGTCCATGGATGGCTTTAGATACAATCCAAGTATCTTATATTCACAGGCTTCCAAGCCATTCACAGGGAAGCTCTGAATAAAGGAGAGCAGACTCACATAAATGCAAGGCTTTTATGCCAGCAGGATGAAAGACTTTCACACAGTTAAGCCCTCAGGCTGTTCAGATAAACACATAGCCTTCCACCAACAGTTCCCAAGTGAAATGGGTTAAATCAGCACTTTTTTCCCTACCACAGTGCAGAATAAAACTCATTTAATGTAAAACAAACTGGTTACGAGCTCATGTACAGTAATAAATACTCAATAATGAAAGACAGAACTGCAGTTTCAGGAATCCCTGGAAATAAGTTCATAAATCCTGAGAAATATTCCCAAATATGTAAAAATTTGCACAAACATAGGAAAAATTCTACAAATAGAGGCAATTTTGCAAAACTTAGAAATATTTTGGCAAACTCAGCATAACTTTTTGGTAAACTCAGAATATATTTTGCAGTATAACAGAATGATAGGAAATATCAGGTTAAAATGATCTAAGAGTAGTGCAGTAACAAACCGATGTAGTTTCTTTAAAAAGTTATAGGCTGAAAAACAGGGATAAATTCAAACACATCAATAATAAATGCAAAAGAGAACTGTTAAATATCATTGAGCTAGAGCAGGTGCAAAAATACTTATATCAGCTTTACAGGCCCACAGATTGCTTTAGATGGAATCCAAGGGTCTTACACACACAGACATCAAAGGATGGCAAAGGGAAGCTCTGAATAAATGAGAACAGACTCACACAAGTGTAAGGGTTTTATGCCATCAAGATGAAAGACTTTTACACAGTTAAGCCCCCAGGCCAATCAGATAATCACACAATAAGCCTTCCACCAGCAGTTCCCAATTCAGATGGGTTGAATCAGTCCTCTGATCCCACCAGAGTGCAGAATAAAACTCTTTTAAAAGAAAACAAACTATGTTTAGCTCAAGTGAGGTAACCAGATGCTTTACAACAGAAGACAGAATCAGGAATCTTTGTACATTACTTCATAAACCTAGAAAATGTTCACAAATACAAAAAATGTGTGCAAATACAGGAAACATCTACAAACACATAAAAATGTTTGCAAAACTTAGAAATATTTTGGCAAACTCAAAAGAAGTTTCACAAACTCAAAACAGCTTTTGCAGTATCAGAGGATGTTAGGAAATATCAGGATACTGTTAAAATGACCTAAGGCTTTACTGAAAAAGCTCACCCAGACTCTGCCACAACTTGCTGTGAGGGAAAGGTTTGTTTGCTTTTCCTTTCTTGTAGTTTGTATTACTTTATTGCCTTCTTCTGTTTTGTATATTGTGATTTGTTTTCTTTACATTGTATTTTACTTGTATTCTGCTTTTAATTGCATATTTAAACTAGGAAAGAGACTGCAGCTGTATCTCTTGTGAGTCACACAGAAATTAGAACATGTCAATTAAGGTTAATTATCTGTGCACTGAGGGTGGAGCTAGGAACAACACCTTCTATTTAAGGGGTAAAATAAAACATTTAAAGGCTTTACTGGAAAAATTCACACATAATCTGCCACATCTTGCTGTGAAGGGAAAGTTATTTTGCTTTTGTTTTCTTTTATCTTTATTACTTTATTGGCCTTCTATTGTGTATGTTGTGATTTGTTTTCTTTACACTGTGTTTTATTTGTATTCTGCTTTTAATTATATATTTAAATTAGGAAGGAGACCACTGCTGTGCCTCTTGTGAGTCACACAGAAATTAAATTGTTTCACAGCTTCCCTCCCTGGTTATGTGTTTTTAAACTCAACTTTCTTTCTATTTGTTTGCCCCTTATGTTAATTTGACCACATATCTCCTTCCCTGTCCCCTTTCATTGTTTGTTGTGAATAAGCACAAAATGATCACTTTTTGAAATCACTCCCTTTCAACTATTTAAATTTATTGGCCATAACACTGTATTCCATAGAACCAGAATACAAAATCCCCACCCCTTCCAATCTATTTTGCTGTTTAAAAATTAGTGGCTCCCCAATTAGATAGCTAAAGCTTAGTTACCCCCTCTTTCATATCTAACTGCTTAGTGCACACTGCAGCTCTTAGGATAGTAACCATTTTTCCATCTTACCTTTAAAATCTGCAACATCAGCTCCAAGACCACCAATTATTGGAGAGCACACATTCTGCCTCTCAGTAGTCATCTTGAGATTAGTGCTTCTGTTTTGTTCCTGGTAACAACAGGAGCACAGGTACATTATTTTCTGGAGACTTCTGATCAACAGAAAGCTTAATAACTGCTTCATAGGTGCCAGCTTAGAATTTGTGCTTATATTTTGCTCCTGGTGAGAGAAGGAGCAGAGTCCATTGATTCCTGACTTTTTCTGGTTGGGCAGTGAGTGTCTGTGCTTGACATTCTTGATTAGTTTGGTTGTTATTCAAGTCATCTACCAGAAAAAGGCTACAAGAAGCCTACATACCCTTGCATCATCTGGGACAAGAATGTGGATCACCACACAGGATGTGGCCTGCTTCTCATCTTGGGATTGGTGCTAATGTTTTGTTTCTGATGAAAAAAAAGAAGCAAAGGAGCATTGTATCCCAGCACAATGAAGCTGTGGTGAGATTAGCACCAACTGTAGCCAGGCAGTAGCCATTCATGCACATCATCTCTTTTCAACATTCTTGACAAGCTAACTCATTGTTTTCAGTAAGTACTGCTTGATTTGTTTCTAATTTCAGAATATCTACCTAAATACCTCATCCATAAATCATCAGGATCTACTTATTAGTTTCTCCCTAAAGTATTTGGCAGTGACCTATATAGACAAAGAGTGACATTTTTCCTGAAAAAGCATGACTGAAATTTCACCAATACCTAGTTGCACACAAGACTAGTTTACATTGGCAAACACTGCACCCAGAGTTACAAACTATATACTCCTGACATTGCTTTATATTCTTACTCCAACTCTCTAATAAATTAAAAAAAAATAGTTTGTTGCCATAGATATGAACTTTCCCACTATTTCCATTACCAGCTTAGGGGATATGGGCATCCTGAGGCAATGAAGAAATTGCCTCATGTTTACTGAAAACCAGTTAATTCTCAAACAAACTGATATGGTATGTGACAGATGTATTTACACAATGTCACTGAAGGTAAAGCTCTCACATAAAAGTACTCCTAATGTCAATAAGGTTGTCAGTAGTACACACACTGCACCCATCACATACAATACAAACCAAACATATAAACACACATATGCTGAGATACTTAGATGTAACCTTCCTAAACCCCAAATACCTCCTAGATGAAGTTAACATAGCAAAAAACCCTCAGCAGTTCCCACTGCACTCTTTCAAAACAACACCCACTTCAACACATACAGTCACATATCATGGAGTCTCTACATCTAAGCCCATAAGGCAAGCCACCACACACTCCAACACTCTGGTCATTGGAATCTCCATTGTGAGAAACACTGACATCCCTCTCACCAGGTTAAATAAGGAGAAAACCACAGTCGTTTGCTTATCAGGGGCTAGGCGCTAGGATTTGCCACATTATGTATGCACTCAGGTCATTGGACCACAAGTACATGTATGACTCAGTGATAGTTCATGTGGGTGTAAATGACCTGAAACATATCTCCCTAGACTATATGAAGACAGACATCATGGAGCTATCAGAATATGTGTCCCAGGCTGGTATGAGCATAGCATCGAGCAGCATTTTACCTTCTTCAAGATGATGCCGCAATATGAACAAAAGACGACTAACTTTAATAATTGGCTTAGTTTCTGTTGTCATTCTCAGGGGGTGTAATATTTGTCAGCATGGAAAGAGATGGTCAATAGACAGTGCTGCTTTACTAGGGATGGTCTGCACCTCTCCCCTCTAGGCTTTTGAATATTAGCTAAAACATTGTGTTCCCCCATAGTGCTTTTTTAGGCAATGCCAAACTGAAAGTACTTCTGACATAGCAAATTAAAACCAAGAATATCTAAAGGTACTACTGCTCAGTGCTAGGAGTCTAAACAAAAAACTCGACTCCCTGGAAGCTCCCTTCACCCTAGAGAATGCAGACATCTGTGCAGTCACTGAGACATGGTTTAAAGCCACAGAGAGTAAACCAACAGTTCAAGGTTAATGCCTTCCACATATTTAGATCAGCTACTACACAAACAGGGACTAAAGGTGGAGGTGTCTCAATTTACATCAAAAAATAAATATACCTCAATGCTGATCAAACAGAACAATGCACTTGAGCTTCTCCGTGTTCAAATCACCATAGGCAAAATCCAGTCCTACTTCCTTGCAAGCTATAAGTCCCCCTCTATGACCCAGGAAACCCATTCCATGTATTTAAAGTTATTGGAAACACTTACTATCCAACCCAATACCATAGTCATGGGCAACTTTAATTACCCCACTATTAACTAGGAATCCTATTCAACACCAAGCATACAGGCACAGAGATTTGTGGATTTTGAAAATACAAACTCCCTGAATCAGATTGTCAATACATCAACCAGGGGTGCAACCATGCTGGATCTGGTCCTCACTAATATGGGAGACTGTTGCATACCCCATAGTGTAATGTCTTCCCTGGCAAGGTGAACCTACAAAATGGTCTCCTTTAAAGTAAAATTAAAACCTAGACCCCAAGCTAACCCTAGAATATTCAGGAATTACTCTAAGGCTAACTTCCTGCTATTAAGCAATAATCTGGCAAAGTTTCAAGCCCCCATAAACCCTGAGAACTCTGCTGTCTATGCAGAAATGTTCACAGAAACCCTATACAAGAATGTTAATAGCTGCATAGAGGCAGCTGTACCTACCAGGAAGAAGTACAGAAGTAACTCAAAAAAAACAAGCCACCCTGGAGGAATCACAAAATCAATAGGTGGTATAACAGAAGAAAGAAAATCATGTCAAAAATTAGGAGGTGCAACACCCAGCAGGATAAAGGCACTCTCATCAAACTAAACAAACAACTCAGAGGACAATTAAAGTTTACCAAAGCAAAATTTGAGGTAAATTTGGCCTCCCAGGCCAAGGACAACCACAAGACATTCTTTAGCTATGTCTGCAACCTCAAAGACAATATGCAATTGTGTGCAGACCTCATTACAAATGAAGCCACCTATACTGAGCCAAAAGATATAGCAAAACTACTAGCTGACAAATTCAGCTCCAACTTTACCCTCTCTCCCCCTCAACCTTCCCTCAGGAAATACCATCAAATATAAATCACAGGTCCCTAATGCTCTGTCTAAGGCCAAGAGCACTGCATCAATGCACCCAGACAATATTCCAGGATGCCTTCTAAATAGCATAAAAATAAACTATCGGGCCCTCTAGAATTGCTATTTAACTGTAGCCTCCAAACAGGCTTCATGCCTCATGAATGGTGAACAGCAACAGTCATCTTCCTGCACAAAGATGGGCCATCTACAGACCCTGAAAACTACAGACCCATAAGTCTCACTAGCCTCATATGCAAAGCCATGGAAGGAGTTATCATGGAAATGATCAATAATGATATAGTAAACCTGGACCCAACCCAATTTACTTTCTTCAAGGGCAGGTCATACCTACGCAACCTGGTGGATGTCTTTGAGAAGGTCAGCAAAGCAATGGATGAGAGCAAAATGGTTCACACTGCCTACCTTGACCTGACCAAGGCATTTGATACAATCCACCACTTGGGTATTGTTGACAAACTCAGGAGGTTAGGTATGAACCCTTATGTTACCCTGCAGATAGCCAACTGGCTCACAGACTGGACCCAGGAAGTTAGAATTGGAGAGTCCACCTCTACAAAGAGGCCAGCCACAAGTGGAGTCCCTCAGGGGTCAGTCCTGGAACTGCTCCTTTTTGGCATTTACTTCTCTGAAGTCAAGTCCAACGTCAATGGCCTCTGTCTGACTAAATTTGCAGATTACTGCAAATTAGATGCTGTCATTGAATCCCACACTGACACAAAAGTTCTCCAAGAAGGGCTGACACAGACAAAGAACTGGTGTCAGAGCCATGGACTAAAACAAAATGCCAAGAAATACATAATAGTGTCATTTGGGAAATCATCCACCGCATGTAGCTATCATATTGACAACACACCCCTTAGAGTTGACCCAGTGGTCAGGGACTTAGAGACATACATAGTCACTAATCTAGCCTTTGACCATCACATGTCTACAGTAGTGAGGAAATAATTCGATGTTGAACAATTTATCAATAAAAGTAATGCATCTAGGTCCAAGGAAGTCATTGCTCCAATTTATTTGGCATTCACCAGACCTATCACTGAGTGCAGTGCCCCCTTTGGTATGTACTTAACTGGCAAATCCAACAATATGAATGTCCATAGAGGTTTCTCACTAAACGAATACAAGGTGTAAGTAACATGTCCTATGCAGACCACCTCAAGGACCAATCCCTGTATTCTGTCTCCTACAGGCTGTTGAGGGGATAGCTATGCCTGACATACAGGGCATTATCAGACCCCACTCTGATGGATCTCCTGCATATCCACAAAACAAACAGCACCAGAATTGCCTACTCTAAAGACTTAAACCTTGCCTGTGATATAAATAGGACCTGCTGGAGAGACAGGTATGTATCACAAAGAATACCCAGTCTCTGAAACAGAATCTCCATCCATGTGAAGCAGAGTTCCTCCCTAATCCAATTCAAGTGCAACCTGAACAGTTGGATGGGAAACAGGAAGTTCATTCCTGGCTTGGCACCCATGTCTCTAATGGACAAAGGCAACCTGTAAATGGTTCATCTCTCATGCCCTTGCTTGTAACTGTTTCATCTCGCAATCCCCTGCTTACACATATCAAAGGTACCAGAACTTGCCAGAGATTTTGGATGCATATCTAGGCTTAAAAAGATCCATGTGGCTGTTAGTCTAGTAAACACCTATGAAACCATGAGTCTGTATGTTTTAAATTGTACTCCCTTTCAGACTGACAGATTCAAAAGAGACCTGGGTACCTATGCAGACAATTCTCTCTCTCTCATGATTCCTCCATTGTTAGGAAATCTTTTGATCTGAATTTCCCAGGAGAATGCCTTTAAGATCCAAAGGCATCATCCTGCCAAGTTCTCTTCCCTTATCAGACCCAACATTGAATACAGTGCCCCCTTTGGTATGTATAAATTGAAACATATTGCTCAACTAAAAAAAAATCCCAAAGATACCTTACCAAGAACATCAAAGGCCTTAAAACTTTCAATTATCCTCATAGATTAGCACAATTCCCACTATATGCAGTAACCTATAGGCTGCTCCAAGGTGACCAATGTCTTGCTTTTCACACCATGAAAGATCCAATCTTATTTGACATTCTGTTTCTATGCAAAAGTAGTGTACCTGTACTTTGGGCCCAAATCTACAGCAGCAAATGAACAGGATCCCCTGAAGTGATGGATTTCTAACTCAGCATATCCCTAAATAAACATATCCCTAGCCTATGGAATAAGTAACTAGTACAGATCACATAACTTACTGCTTTAACTACCTTGAAGGCTAGCCTTGATGACTGGATGGGTAGGCATGAATTTACACCAGTATTGTCATGTAGAGCACTGCTTGATTTAGGTAAGCAGTATTAAGTGCTTGAAAAAGGAGGCATCTTACAGTCCTCATGACTGCTTGCCTTGTATTATTCTTATGTTCCTAAATCTTCAAACATTTTCATCTCTGTCAACCATACTTCATGAAGAAAACTCTTCTTATAACCTGAGGCACTAATACCAAAATCCCCCACTGCACTAAATGCGTCTTCTCTTACATTGCTCCCTGTCTTTGGCAGTCTCTCCTTTCCTGCTTAAAATAAACTGCTGACTACTACATATTCAGAAGGGAACTAAAGACTATCCGATAAAACAAACCTAGTGTACCCACTTCTCCAACAGCCATGCCACTTAACCTCTATACCATTCTTCCTCTATGCAACCTGGGTTTATTCCCCCTCCCTCTTGCCTTACAACTGTTTTTCTGAAATACAATGTACGTAATGTAAATACTATGCACCTCTGAGTGTATATTGTATATGTATGATGTAATAGATATGCTCTATTTTATTAACTTCAAATATGTATTTTTAATTGATTTTTTATTTTACTTTTGTTTACCAGGGAGAATAACTAGGCAGAAATTGCAGCTTTTTAGTGGTGACCCAGTTAGAAAAGTTCTGACATATAAACAATAAGACTACACAGTAGTTACATGGGAAACCTAAGTGCAAGTAAATCAGAAAATAATCATATAGGAAAACATACATTCTGTAAAATCGATATATAATATTTAACAATCAATTTTACATTTTTCTTTGAGGAGTTAGAGATATAAGTGAGCAGGAAATCAGAAATATATTTTTTCAAGGAAATTGAAGTAAGAAGGAGTCAGACATCATACATAACCCCTACACAACCAATAGTACAACATTATAATTATATGTAATATAGTGTCCAAATAGCACCTGTTTCATTAAATATCCACAATGAAATTTGATGATGAAGTGATTACTTTGGTAAGAAATACTTTAAATCTACTGCCATGGTATAATTTTCTTCTCTCTTCTACAGTAAGTACATTGGTGCAGCCAAAAAGAAATACCTCCAGACACTGAAGCCACACTTACAACAGTCTCAGGTAAGCCAAGTAATGTGAGATGATGGGCAGTGGCTGTGTTATGTCTTTCAAGTAGCTGCTCCCTCTATGATTTGTCAAGATTCAGAGAGCTGGAGCTTCAGTTAGAGGAAACAAACCAGGCAAAGCTTCAACATGATAAAAATTTATAGACAGTATTTTTTGCAGAAGACAAGCTACCCTGCACCCTCCCATGTGGATGGACTTGTTGCCCACACACCTCTCTTAACCCCACTGTTAAACAGCTGTGGAAAAAAATCAGAAAAATCCAAACACTGTGAATCAGCACCTGTGCACAAATAGAAATTCCACCTTCAGTGACTGAAACTGTAGTTGGAGAGTTTGAGATCAAAGCATGAAAAAATAGCAAGTTGAAGCTTTTCATTTTCTACTCAAATAAGCACAGGGAGTCCAACAGAGCTCAATGGTGGCAGGTCCTTTCCCGAATGTGCAGTCAGTTGTGGGGATTCTCAGCTATTCAGTCTAGTTGCACCATCATCAATCACGATAACTCCTTCTAAGCAAACTCTAGGACACCTGTCTACATGCTACTTAATGGCCCAGCAGCTAGCTTTCTGTATGATATTTTTTCATCAGTTTTCTTCATACCTCTCAACCTGCAGACAATAAAACGTGGTACAAAGGCCCTTAAAAGTAGGCACATTGCACCAAAAACCTAGACATCTAATTAGCATAACATTTGAATACTAAACAGCACAAATGTCTTCCCACTTCTAGTAGAAATGTAGGATACAACTCAGAAACACATGCTTAAAAACAGAGAAAGACAATAATGATGGAAAAAATTAAGCACATTATCAAAGAGGCAGTGTAAAAATCTGTAGACTTCAGTGAACATTATTGCAAATTTCGACCACATAAGGTGGTTTACTTTTCTTCTGAAAAAGGAAGATATAAGAAGTGTGTGCCACGGTGGTGCAGCAGTTAGCGTTGCCACCTCACAGCAAGAGGTTCACCAGTTCAATTCTCGGCTGGGGTGCCTTCTGTGCAGAGTCTGCATGTCCTCCCTGTGGGTTTCCTCTGGGTGCTCCAGTTTCATCCCAAAGACATGCTGTAGATGGATTGGACACTCCAAATTGGCCCTAGGTGTGAGTGTGTGCATGCATGTGCCTCCTGTGGAAGGTTGGGTGCCGGGCTGGCACCTTGGCACTGTAAAACTCCACTGCCAGTCATGACCAGACAGGTGATCTGTTGTGGCTACCCCTAACCGGGAAGAAGAAGAAGTGCTATTTCTTTAAATCGTTGATGTTGCTAGTATGTTGGTCATGTGGTGTGGTTTTCTGCTTGCTAAACCATGTCAAAAATCACATGGGATGAGAGGCATTCAAAAAATTGTGTGAAGCCTGAAATAGGTGCATACCTTTAAAAATAGGTACAACATGTGCAGGTGTAAATCAAGCCTCAGAATAGGGGTGTTCCTCCAAAATAGGAACAGTTAAGAGGTCTGGTCTCTTACAGCTAACATTTTCCTTTATATATATATATATATATATATATATATATATATATATATATATATATATTTTTTTTTTTTTTCTTAAACATACTTCCAAATTTGGTTCACAGTAAATACTTTCTGGCAGCACACCAATTAAGCATGTACATTTCAGTCTTTTGTCATTATTTTTCATAAATACAGGTATCAGTTTCATGTCTTTGTTTTCTCATTCCGTCACTGCCCTCTTTTTACTTCAAGTCTAGATCATTCATTCCTGTCCTAACCAAATCCCCTTTGTTCTTCATTTCCCTATACCTCCTACAGCTCTTCAGCTTTGTAAAAAAAGTCAGACTCCTCCCCATCATGCCCAACCCCAAACCCATCACTTTACATTGTGTTATTATCTTACTGTTCACCCACCATATCATATGTATCAACCTTTTCTTTCTCACCTAGCTCCCTTCAGTTTCCTCCTCAGAAGATAAACAGAACTTCATTGTGGTTTCTACCTCCTCTGTATATACTATCTCCCATATTTATATAACTATTCCACAGTTCCCCTGTTCCCCTAGACTACCAGAACATTTGAGGATAGCACTTCCATCTTGTCCAAGTTTTCACATCTCACTAGTCAACCTCATTTTACTTGTGTGTAGACTTTGAGGCCTATCTCTATTAATCATTCGTCAGCCCCACTGTTGTAAGTCTCCAACACATATGCCATTACCACAAAAATTTGCATCATTATCTCTCATCTTCCTTTATCCAGCTTCACCTGGACTTTGCAAATCCTCTCCTGGCACATCTTGTTTTCCGCAGTTTCTTGCTGCTTCCTTCCTCTGTTTCATTATTATTTCACTGTTCCTCCTTCCCTTCCTTGCACTGCCACTCCTCCCTACTAATTTCTCCCACCCTTCCCCCTCTTTACTAACTCAGATTATTTACTCTTCCCTGGCTTAATCTACATTGCTTCTTGATGCCCTTACATTTTTATATAGCCTATGCTACACATTTCAAGGACAATGTATGTATTACTCTGATATGCTGAGCAAGTGGGAAGATTAGTTTTTGCCATCAGTGTCTGGCAGCAGACTATTTGATTGCCTGTACTGAGGCTTTCTAAACCCCACTTTGAAATAACATCACATTTATTTGCCTGGTGATTTGAAAAACTTTCTGCCTTTGATTATGTTTGGTTACAGAGGATAGATAGATAGATAGATAGATAGATAGATAGATAGATAGATAGATAGATAGATATGTATAAACAGATATAGATATAACTATAGATATAGACATAGATATAGATGTTTCATCATTTACAGAACAAAATACCAAAAAAAAATTAATCTTTTTAGATTGAATTTAAAAAGACTGACTGGGTCAAAAAGAATTAAACAAAACAAGATTTTCTGCAACGGGCAAGCCTCCTACACACCCCACAATCCCTATACCAATTCAGAGATTGCACAACAGTGGGGTAAGTTCAAATTCACAAATCATGCTTTTCCACAACCTTGCACAGAAATCAGCCGGAGACTGCAACCATATACATACATAAATGTAAAACCTGCAAGAAAGACCCAGCCAGGTTAGAGTCTTCATTGTGTAACACACTGCATCTCCTGTAATGGGAGGTTCATGGGATATATGCAAATGGCTCTTTAAGGACATACCAGTGTTTCAGCTACATGGCCTGATCTATGTCACTGACTGGAATACTTAATGAGCTTGATTTGACAATGTGTGCAGTGCACCAGCAGCACTTTCTATCTTTCTATATAATGTACAGTAATTATCAAGTCTAAGATCTGCTTTTGCTTATAAAACTGTGCTCAGTATCTTGAACTACCTCCTCCTACCATAGAAGCCATAGAAAATATACTAAATGTCTAGGGTTCGCCATTTTTATTAGCTAAAAAGTCATACTTGCTCTCTAGGGTTCCTTCTACCTTTCATATTCTTACATCACATTTGTCCAGTGGCACCACATTCTTAGCTTCTGTGTACATAAGTTGATTGTTTATTACCTGGAGATGTTCGGTCCCACCTTCCATATACATACAGTGATTGTCCGTTACACAGAGACATCCCTCTCTCACCTTAGTACTGTTAAAGATCACATTCACAGTCCAGGGCATCCTCCCTCTTTCATTTTCATATCTCTCCACTGTTCATTGCCAAGGGTCACCCCTACCCCACAGTTCTAATTTGAAGTACTGTTGTTGGTGTGACACTAAACTGTTTTCACGCAGCTCACGTAGATGTGGCATACAAGTGTGTTCCAAAGGGGTCTACTTCAGTAGCCCAAAAATTCACTTACCTGACTTGCAGATAGCCTAGAAGAAAATGCTGACAATCGCAAAACTCCGACTTCCCACTCCAGGTAAGTAACTGCTTGGCCAGCCTGTTGAACTTTGCCCCTTACTCCCGCAGTAGTGTGATCTTGTAGTTGGTATATTTAGTTATGGGGAGTGTGGGTTCACTTTCCTTCGGATTTACTTTTTTTCAGGATGGCCAAGCAGTTACTTACCTGGAGTGGAAAGTGGTGTTCTGGGATGTTGGTGTTTTGTGGTTGTTGGCCTTTTCGTCTCGGCTATATGAAAGTTGGGTAACTGAACTTTCAATCTACTGAAGTAGACCTGTTTCAAAGATATATTGTTCATGAAACTATTTTATATGCAATTTGCATGCCTGCACACTATTGCTAGTATAAACTGATAGTATGCAATGCACTCAGTGATGCCATACTTCAAAAAGAAGAAGGCAAAAGCAACAGCAACCTCCAAAGCAGACATCCAGGCAACCTCCACCCCCCCCCAACACAAACCATGAAACACATACTTCACAAAACCAGTCTGCCATGCAATCACAGCCCTTAAGACAAAATAACATACCGAATACACTAGCAATAGGTGACTCCATAGTTAGGCAGACTGACGTCCCACTCACTAGGCTGAACAAGGAGAAGGTTACTCTTATCTATCTGTCAAGTGCCAGGTCACTCCAGAACAATTACAAATACGACTCTGTCATTGTCCAAGTTGGTGTGAATGACCTGAGCCATACCTCCCTGGACTACATGAAAAGAGACATGGAGGAGCTCTCTAATCACATAGCCCAAGCCAGTATGACCCTGACCCTGAGTAGCATTCTGCCCTCACCAAGAATTATACCACGGTATGAAGAAACAATTATCAATTTCAACAACTGGCTAAGCTTCTGGTGTCATTCAAAGGGGATCCAGTGTCTGTCAGCCTGGGATGAGATGCTCGACAAGCCATGCTGCTTCACTAGAGATGGCTTGCACCTGTCACCCTTAGGCTTTTGAATACTGTCCAAGGCTCTTGCCAGTCCCGTAGTGCCTTTTTTAGGCAAGGCTCAAAAGACAAACCCACTTCCGTAAATAGCACAAGTAACAAAAAAACGAGGGTAATGCTACTCAATGCCAGAAGTCTAAACCTCAAAATGCATGCACTCGAGGCACTCCTCAGTATGGAGAAAATTGATATATGTGCAGTAACAGTAACCTGGTTTAAGGCTCCAGAGAGCACCCCAGCACTACCAGGCTATAACTCATACCATACATTTTGGCCACAAACCCAGACCGAAATGCAAAAGGCGGGGGTGTATCCATATTCATCAAGGATACCCACACCTCCAGGTTAGTGGCACAGCATGATGCTTCAGAGATCATCCACGTACAACTAACAATGGACAAAACTGCAATCCAAATTGTAGCTTGCTACAGATTACCCACCATGTCCCAGGACCCCCATTCACTATTTCTGGAAACATTGGGAAACATAAAGGTCCTACCAAACACCCTGATATTGGGTGATTTCAATTACCCAAACATTAACTGGGAGAACTGCTCAAGTACTAACTGCCTTGCCAAACATTTCCTAGAATTTATAAACTCTAACACCTGGATCAACTGGTCAACACCCCCACCAGAGGTGACAACATAATGGACCTGGTCATCATCAACATGGGCGACCGGTGTTCCACACCAGAGGTCAACCGCTCGCTGGTTAGATCTGACCATAAACTAATCACTCTGGATAGCCACATTCTGCCTCCACCCCCGATCAAAGAAACCACTGTGAAAAACTTTTCAAAAGCAAACTTTGCGTTACTTAAGACCAAGGTGGAAAGTTTCAAAGCCCCCATGCTAAAGGATAACACTGTCCATGCTGGAAAATCCTTTGCAAATGCACTCTACGGGCACCTACAAGAATGCACGGATCATGCTATCCCAAGCAAAAAAGAAAACCAGTCTGGTGGACCCCTGCTATAAACAAGCAATACATTAGAAGGAGGAAACTAGTACAGAAAAGAGTAAAATCCCAAGAAGGAAAGACATCCTTGATCAGTATCAGCAAGAAACTATGATCACTCATAAAATCATCCAAGGCTAGCTTTGAAAGAAAAATTGCCTAGGACTCCAAAGATAACCACAAGACATTCTTTGGCTATGTCAAGAATTTAAGTGGCAATTCTCAGATCTGCTTGGCGTTAGTGCAGAATGGCACAAAATACACTGAACCAACCGATATCGCCAACATTCTGGCAGACAGGTTCAGTGCAAACCTCACCTCCCTCTCACCACCAAAAGGGCACATAACCATACCAGAAGAATGTAGTGCCCCTGAAATCACAGACACTCAGGTTAAAACAGCCCTCTCCAAAGACAAAAACACAGCATCAATGGGACCGGACAGTGTCCCAGGCTGTGTCCTACACAAGCTCAAAAATTAACAAACCCCTCACCTAAACACACTGTTAAAACTCAGTCTCTCCACAGGCTAAATGCCCATAGAGTGGTGCACAGCAACAGTTATTCTGCTCCACAAAGGTGGAGTCACAACAGACACCGGGAACTATTGTCCTATAAGCCTGACTAGCTTAATTTGCAAGGCTATGAAGCACATCATCATGGATCTCATTAACAGAGACATTGGGAACCTCCAAACACTGGACCCTACCAAGTTCAGCTTTGTTAAGGACAGATCATGCCTCCTAAACCTGGTGTACTTTTTTGAGACAGTTACCAAGGCTATAGATGAGGGAAAGGTGGTCCACACAGCCTACCTAGACCTCACAAAGGCCTTCGACACCATTCCCCATTCAGGTATTATAGACAAGCTCACCAGCCTGAACATAAACCCCTACATCACAAGATGGGTTGCCAACTGGCTCATGGACAGAACCCACATGGTAAGAGTTGCAGGAGCTAGATCTGACTCTAAACCAGTTACAAGTGGCATTCCCCAGGGCTCAGTCCTAGGACCCCTCCTGTTTGGCATATACTTCTCAGAGGTACAGGCAAGCACAGGAGGACTATGGCTGACCAAGTTCTCAGACAACTGTAAACTAAGGGCTATAATTGACTCTCCGGCTGACACAGACATCCTCCAAAAGGGTCTCACTGAGACAGATACCTGTTGTCAAAACCATGGCCTCAAGCTAAATGCCAAAAAGTGCATAGAAATCCCCTTTGGAAAAAACATAGTACCCACAAACTACCACATAGGTGGTAGCCCCCTATATACGGAAGACATAATAAGGGATCTGGGGACTCAAGTAGATTATAACCTCTCCTTTGACAATCACATTGCCAAAGTGGTGAAAAAATCCTTCTCTGTGGCCCACCTAATCACAAACGGGTTTGCATCCAGATCAAAGGAGGTCATTGTGCCCCTCTACGTATCACTCATCAGACCCATCATAGAGTACAATGCCCCATTTGGGATGTACATTAAAAGACACCTGTAACAGCTGGAATGACCACAGAAGTACCTCACTAAGATGATCACTGGCCTCAAACAGATGCCCTATGCAGCTCGACTGAAGAAACTTTAGCTATACTCGGTTGCATACCGCCTACTCAGAGGTGATCTCTGCCTGACATACAAGAAAATTGATGGACATGCTCCACCTAAAGAAAACCATATCCGCTCAAGCCACACACTCTAGGTATCTAAACCTCACCACAACAATAAATAGGATGTGCTGGAGGGATAGATTTCTGTCACAGAGACTTCCCATGCTCTGGAACAGGATTCCAATCTACATTAGGCAGAGCTCCTCGTTAACCCTCTTCAAGAGAAACCTTGATGAGTGAATGGGAAACAGAAAGTATACCCTGGGGATCACTTCAATGGCTCTGCTGGACAGAGGCACAGGGAACTAATCTAAGGGGGCGGCGAAAGCCAACACTTTCAGGCTAGGCTTATAAATGCCTTCAGGCAGATAGCTTAGTACCTACCTATGAACTATGAATCTATGAACCTAAGTGACGAGGGTACCCACAGAAGCATGTTTGTCCTCCACCCTACATTACTACATGAAACCTAATACTATAAGTTACCAGTGTGTTAGGGATAGGCTGCTTAGCTCCTGGATTTGTACCAACATACTGTATGACTAAGAAAATTAGAGTGAAGCTAGCCAGAGTGGCATGTATCCCCACTTCTTGAATGAGCCGTAAGATGTTGATGACTTGACAGAAGGCTTGTTAACACGCTGATGTGCTGTACTTGCTCATGCTGCTGCTGCATGCTGGTTTGCTGATGAAACTCCTGATGAAGTGACAGCTGTGTCTGTGAATTACACGGCCACTTGTCAAAAGCACTGAATGAGGTAACCTGGCATAAGGAAATTATGCAGCTTTGCACAAACCAGTACAACTTCATGAATTTCTGTAGCCCAACAGTATAAGAATAACTATTTAAAGATAAATGCAGATAAATGAATTGGAAATAATGTGAACTGGCCACATATGTTTGTGTGTCCATGCAAGTGTGTATGCAAGTGTGTATTGTGTGTCTATATATATATATATATATATATATATATATATATATATATATATATATATATACGCACACGTGTGTGTGTGTGTGTGTGTGTGTGTGTGTGTGTGTGTGTGTGTGTGTGTGTAGAGTGGGTGTACAGTGTGCAGTGTGAGTGCACATGTGCATCCTCACAGGAATTAGTTTTAGGTCCATGACCGGTTCTCTAACTACATCTGCTGCTTGCTATGACAGGTAGGACATCTTATTTAGGTCTTGTATCATTTTAGTAAGTACACAGAAAACAAAATAACACTGATACAACTTTCATGAAAGTGGTCAGTAGTAGTGGGGTTAAACCTGGTAATCTGACCCCCCCCCCCCACCTGAACCTGACAAATTCATTCAACAGCAGCAATCATGAATCCAGATACAGTGAAACAGAGTCACTGAAAGACAAGTTTAACTGAACTAAATCTAAAGCCTTTTTTGCAGTAGAATACATCCATACAACCATAGTGACAAAAAGGTAAGGTCTCGTTTGCTGAAAGTGGTTTTCACAGGGCTCACTTTACTCTGCTGAAATTTCAGACTGCTGTCCCTCACCAGCTGTTAGGTTTCCAAACCTGAACTAAGTAAAGATGTTGTTGTCGTCTTTCAGCTTTTTCCCGGTTAGGGATCGCCACAGCAGAACTCTGGTCTGCTAATGATTGGCAGTAGATTTTCACGAACGTCAAGGTGCCAGCTCGACGTTCAACCTTCAACAAAGGCACGCTCATTTACACATGTCTTTCGAATGCCCACCCAACTGTGGGGAGGACATGCAGACTCCACACAAAAGGCACTCCCCGCATTCCGGCCGAGAATCAAATGGAACTAAGTAAAGATAATATCAGAAAATGCATGAATGAGTGAAGAGCACACAGTATTTAGGGGAAGGAGCCTTCAATCAATCCATGCCCTCTATTAATAGTTTTCTATGTTACAGTTAATGTTGAAGGACTGACACAACATTATATTTGATTTAGTTTTGACAGGCCCTAAAACAACAGATCAATGTATTCTGATCTGTAGGCATTCTCTTCATGGTATCTGAGCTGGCATATCTGAAATGGCACACAGATTTTGTGGCACTCAAGAAGGCCCTAGCTAGACAAATAAAATGTTCTAAGAGTAGAAAGCTTGTAACCAGAATGGTGAAGCTAAATGATGCTTAGCATGTGTAGGTTCCTCTTGGTCAATTCACTGTAGCTGTAATTTCTGTGTATTCCTCAATTCAGTAAGAAGACTGTAAGCAACATAAACATAATTTTATTTCACGTATTTCTGCCTTGAAAGTCTCTTCAAGGCCCATTTTTATAGTTTTTGGATTTAATTAGCACTATCCATGGTTGCTGTTAAAAGTTTTTCTTGGCAGTTTGTATAAGGCCAAGAGTGCAGCCACCTCCTCAAATTAGATGTGTATAAAACGCCTTTATTCTCAGCTTGTTATTCGTGCTTTGGAATGTGTTCCCACATTTTCATTTATGGCATTAAAGAATGTTGAGGTCCATGCATCTCTACATTTTGATTTGCAGTTTTCAGCAGATTTCTTTTATAGTGATATGACCAGCTGTTAGAAATGCAAACTCTGTAGCTGCCTTAATTAGGAAGCAGCATAAAGACTGGAAAAACAGGAAAATCAAAGGGTAAGATAATGTGCTAGTCACATAATTAAATGGATACTTCAAAATACATCTCCTCTGGCTTATAATGTCTTGTGCAAATGTATTATACATATGACAAATGGAAAATATAAAATGTGCAACTGGCAAAAAGAGATGATTTATTTAGTTTAATGGGATATACTTGAGTCGTAGGATATTCAATTGTTATTTATTTTTTTTATTTCCAGTTCTAGTCTAATCCTATATATTTTGCCATGCAAAAGTATTTATGAGCAATTGGGAGAACTGGAAATACTGCTGTAAGTTTGTTTTCCAGTAGCTGCTGTTAAAACATCTAAGAGTAGTCAAAAGATATAAAATATACAGTTAAAGGACAATGAAATGGAATAATGTACTCCAGAGACAAACTTTGTTGCAAAATCTCAGTTCTTTTATTGTAGAGGTGCTTCTTGGATCTCTGTGAATGGAACTCTGAGCTGGATAGTTCAGTCCCTTTACCAATACAGGTGGTGCTTTACAGTTTTTTACTACGTATGCTATCATGTAGACATTTGTACTCATTTTTTAAATCTGTTTATTACTTTGAAGTACACACTAGACTGGTAGCATTTTTATTCTCTACCAAATTACCAGGTTTATCCTCACTACTACTGATCACTTTCATGAAAGTTGTATCAATGTTACAGGTTTGGGGTTATTTTGTTTTCTATGTACTTTCTACAAATGGCCTGGCATATTCTCATGGCATTTTCAAGGAATCATACAGGGTCATATTCTCATAAAAAACATCACCTTCTACTTGCAGCTTCAAAAGCAGAAAGAGCAGCTGCATTTTCAATAAGTAATACTTTTAGTGTAATTTTTATATCACACCATTCAAAAGAGTGAAACTTTCACCTTTCTACAGAAATACTAATCTTTTTATATGCATTTCATAATAATGTTCTGTTAACCTGTGTAGTTCATAATCAGTACATCACTAATAGCAACATTTTTGTATTAAGCCCATCGTTACTGTTTGATATCATTAGTTTCTATGACCATTTTGATCTTAATTTGATCTGACATATAAATCTCAATATCACTGCAATGCTTTCATATTTTCTTAAGGATTTTCAGGCTAACACATTTGGACTCTGCTTATATTAGTATTGTATGAGCTAAAAGCAACAGATACAATGAACAGACATTTTATAGTTATTTCAGTGTAGGTTTTTGTTTGATATGTATAAAGTAATGAAACATTGTTTAGTTTAACTGAACATGGAGGAACTATCCAAGCATCTCACTGAGAATTTCAAAATTTCTTTGAAGAATATGTCACAACACTTAGCTACAGAATGTACTGCGGTGGTGGTGTTGCGATAGCGTTGTCGCCTCACAGTAAGACATTGTCCTGCTCGATTCTCAGCTAGAGCGTCTTCTGTGTGGAGACATGCGTGAATGGACGTACCTTCGTTGAAGGTTGTGCGTCAGGGCCGGCAACTTGGCACATAAAAATCTACTGCCAATCATTAGTAGACTGGAGTTCCGCTGTGGCGAACCCTAACCAGGAAATGCCGAAAGACACAACAACAACTTAGCTACAGAATGTAGTTAGTTGTTAATTTTAGGTGTAAAGATATCATCTTGCAATGTGTGTTATTTCTTAAATGTATATCAAATGCTTGAATATTTCATTTGTAGAAAATGCCTCATTTATGGAGAAATATATCATTTATTTTATTTTATTTATTTTACATTTGTTTACTGGGATAGGCCGACTGGATACATGTTCATTTTTAGAGGAGGCCGTGGAGAAAAGCTCCACATAGATAAACTTACACAGATTATCAAATAGTCCACCACACTCATCACATAGTCTCACTAAATCTACACCACCAAAATCCACACATAGAAACACAAAAACATTTGCGGAGGCTCTCAATAATAATCTGCTCAAGCAACAGAGACCTCCAAAGCAGAAATGCAAGCAACCCCCACCACCCAACACAACCCAAATGACACATAGCCCACAGACTCAATGTGCCACTCCACCACAGCCAATAAGGCAAAACAATGTACCCAACACACTAGTCATAGGTGACTCTATAGTCAGGCACACTGATGTCCCACTCACCAGGCTAAACAAGGAGAAGGGTACTGTCAGCTGCCTGTCGGGTGCCAGGATCCACCACATAACTCACGCACTCAGGTCACTCCACAACAAGTACAAATATGACTCTGTCATTGCACATGATGGTGTGAACGACCTGAGACGTACCTCCCTGGACTACATGAAAAGAGACATGGAAGAGCTCTCCGATCTTGTAGCCCAGGCAGGTATGACCCTAGCCCTGAGTAGCATTCTGCCATCACCCAGAATGATGCCGCAGTACAAGGACAAAATGATTGACTTCAACAATTGGCTAAGCTTTTGGTGCCATTCTAAAGGGATCCAGTATCTGTCTTCCTGGGATGACATGGTCGACAGACTACAATGCTTTGCCAGAGATGGCCTGCACCTGTCACCCCTGGGATTCCGGATACTGGCTAAGGTTCTTGCTGCCCCTATAGTAACTTTTTTAGGCAAGGTTCAAATGACAAATTCACCACCGTAACAGGAACAGGCAAGCAAAAACTGAGGGTGATGCTACTCAATGCTAGAAGTCTAAATCTCAAAATGCACTCACTCGAGGCACTCCTTAAAATGGAGAACATCGATATCTGTGCAGTGACTGAGACCTGGCTCAAGGCTCCAGAGATCACCCCTGCACTAAAAGGCTATAACTCATACCACACTTTTCGGCCATGTAACCTGGACCAGAACACCAAAGGCGGAGGTGTGTCCATATTCATTAAGGATATCCACACCTCCAGGCTAGTTGCTCAGCATAATGCAGCCGAGGTTATCCAAGTGCAAATAACTCTGGGCAAAACAGCAATCCAAATTCTAGCTTGCTACGGATCACCCACCATGCCCCAGGATTCCCACTCCTCTTTTCTTGATGTACTGGAAAATATTAGGGTTCAACCAAACACCCTAATAATGGGCGATTTCAACTACCCACCATTAATTGGGAAAACTACTCATGTACCAATTCCTTCGCTCAATGCTTTCTGGAATTCATAAACTCCAATGCCCTGGATAAACTTATCTACACCCCCACCAGGGGCAACAATGTCCTGGATCTAGTCATTACCAATATGAGTGACCGGTGTTCCACACCTGAAGTCAACGCCTCATTGGTCCGCTCCGACCATAAGCTAATTACCATAGATATCCACATCCTGCCTCCACCCCCCCACTCCCCATTAAGGAAACCATGGTAAAAAATTTCTCCAAAGCCAACTTCATGCTTCTTAAGACAGAAGTGGTGAACTTCATGACACCCATGCAGATGGACAATACAGTTACGACTACTGAATCCTACACAACTGCACTTTATAAGCACTTACATGAGTGCATGGATCGTGCTATCCCAAACAAAACCAAGACGCTATTCTCCAAAAAAAGGAAGCCAATCTGGTGGTCCCCTGCCATAAGCAAACTGTACAACAGAAGGAAGAAACTCTTGCAAAAGAGAGTAAAATCCCAGGAGTGGAGGAGCTCCCTGGTTAGCCTCAGTAAGAAGCTGCGATCCTTGATAAAATCCTCCAAAGCTAGTTACAAAAACAAAATCGCAACTGATTCTAAAGACAACCACAAAGCATTCTATAGCTATGTCAAGAATCTCAATGGCAACACTCAGATCTGCTTTGAGTTACAGCACAATGGCACTAAATATACAGACCCAACTGATATTGCCAACATCCTGGCAGATAGGTTCAGTGCTAACTTTACCCCTCCTCTCACCCCCTAAACAGCCCATCTCTATACTGGAAGAATGCAAAGTTCCTGTAATCACAGCTGCACAGGTAAAAACCACACTCTTCAAAGCCAAGAACACAGCATCCATGGGACCAGACAACATCCCAGGCTGCGTTCTACATGAACTACAGAACGAACTGGCACCCCACCTAAGTACCATGTTCAATCATAGCCTCACCTCAGGCTTTGTGCCTGCTGAATGGCGCACAGCAACAGTTATCCCACTCCACAAGGGGGGAGCCACCACGGACCTCGGGAACTACCGCCCCATTAGCCTGACAAGCCTTGTCTGCAAGGCCATGGAACGTATCATCATGGAACTTATAAACAAAGATATTGGTAATCTCCAAACTCTGGATCCCACCCAGTTCAGGTTTGTAAAAGACAGATCATTTCTCCTAAACCTGATAGACTTCTTTGAAGCAGTCACCAAAACCGTAGACAAGGGTAAGATGGTTCACACAGCCTATCTAGATCTTGCCAAGGCATATGACACCATCCCCCACTCTGGAATTATAGATAAACCCACTAAACTAGGTATAAATCCCTATGTCACAAGATGGGTTGCCAACTGGCTCACTGACAGAACTCACACTGTGAAAGTAACAGACTCCAAATCCGACTTCAGACCAGTGACAAGTGGAGTACCACAGGGTTCAGTCCTGGGTCCACTCCTGTTTGGTATCTACTTCTCTGAAGTACAGGCTAACACAGAAGGTCTTTGGCTAACGAAGTTCGCAGATGACTGCAAACTAAGAGCCATAATCAAAACTCCTAACGATGTGGACATCCTACAAAAGGTCCTCACTGAGACAGATGCCTGGTGTCAAAGCCATGCCTCAAGCTCAATGCCAAAAAGTGCATTGTCATCCCCTTTGGTAAAAACTCTGTACCCATGAACTACAACATAGGCGGTAGTATACTTAACACTGAAAGTGTGATAAGAGACCTTGGGACACAGGTGGACAGTAGTCTCTCCTTTGATAATCACATCGCCACAGTAGTCAGGAAATCCTTCTACGTGGCACACCTCATCACAAAAGGTTTCTCATCCAGAAAAAAAGAGGTCATTGTTCCCCTCTACTCATCACTCATTAGACCCATTATAGAGTACAATGCCCCTTTTGGTATGTACCTCACAAGACATCTACAACAACTGGAAAGGCCACAGAAATACCTCACAAAGAAGATTACCGGCCTCAAACAGATGCCCTCATGAGACCGTCTCAAAAAACTCCAGCTTTACTCCGTCACATATCGCCTACTCAGAGGTGATCTCTGCCTAACATACAAAGCTATGTCAAACCCAGAGCTGTTGGACATGCTCCACTTAAAGAAATCCCAATCCCTCCAGCTACACACTCTAGGGACCTAAACCTTGTCACCACATTAAACAGAACATGCCGGAGGGATAGATTCCTGTCCCAGAGATTTCCCATACTCTGGAATAAACTACCTATCTATATCAAACAAAGCTCCTCATTAGCACTCTTCAAGAAAAATTTTGATGATTGGATGGGAAATAGGAAATTCACCCCTGGGATCACCTCTGTGGCTCTGCTCGACAGTGGCACAGGAAAATAATTTTCTTGGGTGGCAAAAGCCAGGGTACCTTTTTGGCTGGGCTTGTATAGGCCACAGGGCCGATAGCCTAGTACCTACCTATGAACCTATGCACCTATTACACAAAAGTTATCAAATAATTATAAAAACAAAGTGATTATGTACAATGGCTTAGTAGTGTTCCCTAGTAGGGACTCACAATTCTCATGAACAGACACAATTAAAAGTAAGAGACATCAGATTGGAAACAGAGCTTGGTGACGTAGTTACAAGTTATGATAATTACAGAATATGCTTTCAGTTTATAACTTAATCAGGGTTGGTACATGAGCATAGCCAATTCACTTTGAGATACTGTTTGAGTTTTTTTTTTTTTAAGAGACTTTTGGAGGATTGTAGGGTTATATAGTTTGGCAACAAATTCCAGGTTTTGTTAATGAAGTTGGCAAACAGGGATTCACCAGCAGAGTTATTAGCTTTGTGGGTTTCTACCAGTAGTTTATCGGCTGACCATAGGGCTCTCAGGTTGCTATATAGCTTAATAATATTTTTAAGTGAGGGGGTATCCTCAGGGTGGTACAAACTTTTGTGCACTATTAAGAGTTGATTGAATTGAATTAAGCTGGGCAGTTCTAGCCACTCTAGTTGTTTAAGGTTCTGGCAGTGGTGGGTTCTATAGGTGGAGCCAGTGGTGAATCTGGCAATATGATTGTAGCTATGGGACAGCTTACCTAGTTTGGATTTGTTGAGATTTGAGAGTACAGGTGAGGCATATAAAAGAGAAGAGAGTAGGTGTGATTGGGCGATTGCAGTCCTAGTCAGTGGGGTTAACAATGTCTTGTTTCTATACAGTGATCCAAGCTTCTTATTGATGGCCTGTATGGTTTTGTTGACCTACAGGTCAAATTTGAAATTATTGTCTATGATAACCCCTATCAGTTTGGTGTGATGATCTCAGGAAATAGTAGTACCATTGTTAGATGTGACAGAGAATGAAAGTGTGGTAGATCTATTAGTGGGGGAGAAGAGTAGAAGTTTAGTTTTATTGGGGTTCAGAAGTAGGTGTTGGTTGGTGAGCCAGTTCTCGAAAGTGTTGAATGTATTTTGAGTTAAGGTTTGCAGCTCAGATGGGGAGGTGGCTGAGCAGATCAGAGTGGAATCATCTGCATATTGAATGCATGCAGCTTTAGGGATAGCAGTGTGAAGGTTGTTGATAAAAACAGAGAAGAGCAGTGGACCTAGTATGGACCCTTGAGGGACACCAAGTGTGAGAGGTAGCTGGCTGGAGAGTTTGCCCTGCCATAGTACTGCCTGTTGTCTACCAGTAAAGCAGGACTGGAACCACTGGATAGCAGGCTTGTTGAGGGAAATAGATCATAATGAAAGAATGAGAAGTCCATGGTTGACCATGTCAAAGGTTTTTGATAGGTCAAGAAAGGGGGCGGAGGTTAGCCTATTGTCATTCCTGTTTTGGTTTATGGCAGTAGTAAAGGAAAGGAGGGCTCAGGTGGTGCTGTGGTATGGCCTGAAACCATGCTGGGATTTGGATAGTAAGTTATTCTGTGTAAGGTATTGCATTAGTTACTTGTGTACACATTTCTCCATTATTATGGCTAGTGGGGAAAGAATGGCAATGGGTCTATAGTTGGAGATGTCTGAGGAGCTACCACCTTTATGGAGTGGGATGACGTGAGATATTTTTCAGAGGAAGGGGATAGCGTTTTCGGATAAGGTTCTGTTGATAAAGATAGATATGGGATATGCAATAGCATCTGCAGCTATTTGTAGGTACTCTGCAGGGAGGAGGTCAGCAACGAGGGTGGTAGGTTTTAGTTTTTTTAGAAGTATTTTGATAAAACTAGTGGATATTGGTTGGAAGCTAAATTCAGGGTGATTATTGGGTAGATTAGGCATGTGGTTTAAGTTAGAGGGGGTTATTGTTTCAGTGAAAAAGTTATTAAAGGCACTAGCTATGGTCTCTGGGGAACTATGGGTGTAGTTAGCCGGGGTTGGGGTGGTGGAATGACCTGGATGAACTAGTTGATTTAAGCCTGCCCAGAACTTTTGAGGGTTGTTATGGTGTTTTTGTAGGAGGTTTTGGTAAAAGCTTTTTTTATCCAGTAAAATAGATCTTTTTGTATCATTCCTGAGTTGACGATATTTTAGATGGTCGAATGGGGCTTTAGTTGTTCTCCAGGTGGCCTAAACTTGGTTTCTGGTTTTGATTTTAGCTTTAGTACCTTTTGTGAGCCATGGTGCTGTACTGGATCTAGTTTTTATTGTACGGGCCGGAGCATGAGACTCAAGAATATTTAGGAATTTAGTGTTAAAGTGATCTATGGCCTCCTCTCATGTTAGATTTTTTAGTTTTGACCAGTCAACTACTTTTAATTTGTTTTGGAATATAGCAGTGTCAAAGTTTTTCCTGTTTCTAACTCATGTTTTTGCTTCAGATATAATGCCAACTCAAAACAGATATCATCTAGACAAATATTACCTTTTTTACCCTAGAAAGAATAATTTAATCACCCACTAGAAGTCAAGTGTAATGCAACTAAGCAAACTATCACTGTGAAATGCAAATGAAAGCCTACATTTGTCACTGTGAAATATATGTAAAAAGCCTGCATTCAGTACCTACATGAAGAAGGGGATATTTCAAGCATTCATTCACAGTTTTTAATAAAAGTTATAATTAGACAAGTATATACTGCACCTAAGACAGGCATTTCAACTTTAAGATATATAAATTAGCTCAGTGTTGGACATAGCTTACCAATATTGGCATACTCACTAGTGCATTTAGTGGTGGCCTCTTATGTATTATTTTCCCTGAAATAATGCAATCTCAGTGCAGATGTACTCTTGACAGGTATTGCATTTCTCACCTTTAACAGAAGTCAAATACCCAACGTAATGGAAACAGAATGTAATGCAGCTTGGCAGAATATCACTGTGCCATACCTTTGACAACTTGATTTGCTACATGCAAGAGACAATACATTAACTCCATTTGGCAGAACTTGGTAACAATTATACACATAGAGTCTCAGGTATTGTTATACTCAATATGGTTATTCATCCCTTAAAGATATACAAGTAGCTCAACACTGCATTTGGTAGAGCTGCTTTGTCACTGTCAGTATGGGTCTGTGTGTGTTGGGCAGTATAAATATATATATATATATATATATATATATATATATATATATATACGTATACGTATATATATATATATATATATATATATTTATACGTATATATATATATATATATACATATATATATATATATATATATATATATATATATATATATATATGCATATATATATATATATATATATATATATATATATATATATATATATATATATATGGGTTCACTTTAGATTATCGAATGTCCAAAAACCTGAAACCCATATGGTCGAAACCATATGAACGCGTTATCGGAAATTCGAAAATCTAATGTGCATGACAAAAAACCCCACAAAACATAAAAACAACATTTCTGCAGGGGCGGGGGCAAGCCCCCCTGCACCCCCACACCATCTCCTACTTAGATATATGAACTCTAAGATCTCACTACAGTGAGGACATGGGAAACCTCCCATTCTGTGCTTCTGCATACAGCGTGGAATGGGAAATTTCCCTTTTCTTCACTGTAGTGCAATCTTGGAGTTGGTATAGAAGTAGGAGTGGTGTGGTGGACACAGCCCCCCACGTGAGGGGTGCAGGGGAGCTTGCCCTCCTGCAGAAGCATTATTTTTATGTTTTGTATGTTTTTTTTCATGCACTTTAGATTTTTGAGTTTCCGAAAACTCGATCATATGGTCTCGACCATATGGGTTTCGAGTTTTTGGTAATTTGATAATCTAAAGTGAATCCATGTAGATATATATATATATATATATATATATATATATATATATATACAGAGAGAGAGAGAGAGAGAGAGAGATACATTAGATATAGATATATATATATAGCTATACACACGCACACACGCACACACATATATATATATATATATATATATATATATATATATATATATAAAGAGAGAGAGAGAGAGAGATTATGTCCTCCATGCGTTCATGTGGGCTTCCTCCACGTGCTCTGTCTTTATCTAAATTGGTCCAAGGTGTGAGTGTGTGTGCGAATGTGTGGTATGGATGAACTACAGTGGCAAGGCTAGCCACCCAGTGGTGTAAATGTGGGCTCTAGATGATTGTTACTGTTGATGTGGTACCCCAACCCCGTGTGCAAAAATGTGAAATGGAATGGGGTAGAGGATGTATATATATATATATATATATATATATATATATATATATAAGTAGTTGTGTATCATTTTATCAAAGGTAGGTTTTACTGAAAGAAAAACTGTAGGCACAAATGAATGAAAGTACATTTCACTGAAAGGCCATTTTGTCAAGAACATTCTCTACCACGTACGTACCATAAAATAATTTTTGCAGGGGACAAGCCTCCTGCACCCACTAATTGGAGGGCACTCTCCCCCACTCTCTTAACTATATATTCTAACTCCACAGCTGCACAAATGTGGACACATGTGACATCAAACACAGTGGATCAGTGTTGGTGTACAAACACATTCTTCTACAAATCTGGGGTACAGCATGATGGCAGACTTTGCTAATCCACAGAAAATCTAAATTACACCCCCAGCTACTTTCATGATCAAAAATGACTCCAGAAATACAATTTTTGCACTTTTTGACAAAACAACGTTTTAATCAAATATGCTTTCAGTCATGTTTTCATCCATTTATGGTTCAGTAAAACCCACCTTTGATGAAATGGATAAAACAAAAACCAATACTGCTGCCATGGCTTGTAACATATATTTTAATGTTAAAAATAAAATGAATAAAACATTATAAAAGGATGAACGCTTTCAGGTTAACAAATACTTCCTCAGATCCTTTGATGACATGATATGCAAGTTTTACTTTGAATGCAATGCAGAGTCATTACAGTCTATATTATAATCTCGAAGTTACGGTACATCTAATACAATATGATTGACACCATATTATCGAAGTTCCGTAACTTCTAAAATTAAAATTAAAAAATTAAACATCAAATAGTTGCCCTAACATGTTTAAGCAGGGGGCAAGCCCCCCTGCACCCCCCACACCACCCGCTACTTAAATATACCAACTCCGAGATCGCGCTACAGTGTAGGAAAGGAAAATCTTCCCTTTTCGCACCATACTCCATTAAAGTGCGATCTTGGAGTTGGTATATTTAAGTAGCAGGGGGTGTGGGGGGTGCAGAGTGGCTTGCCCCCCTGCCTAAACACCCTTTACTGTATTTTTTTTTTACAGGGCTTAATAGGCTTAATAGAATTTCAATGGTTTAATGTTTCGATCACTAAAGTTCGATCTTTAATGGTTCGAAGCATTAAACCTTCGAGATTCTAATATAGACCCATCATTACAGCTATATTTTAGATCCATTCTGATCCAAACTTTGTAGTATATCTGTTATGGAAGCTGAATATACTAAATCTTGTCAGACTTCCACACTAAAATGCCTGTGATCAACTTTATATAGCAGACAATATTTCAATTATCCTTTGAGAGAATTACAGTAGAATATTTTTGTTTACACTGTGTCTTAACTCTTCCACATGGATTTGCATGCAGTTAAATGTCGACTTTGAGCAATTCTTTTGCATTTATCAGTTCTAGTGTTTTTGATAGTGCTTATATCTCTCTCAGTTACAAAAAGGTCATTTTTCTGAGAAGTCTGCGTTACTATTTTACTTTTTCTTTAAGAGCAAGTCATTAAATGTATCTTCTGCAAATGTATTACATCTCCCACAATGCAAAAAAAGTCATATACCTGGCAACACCAGACAAATATAATTCAATTAGCAGACTGTCAATGTAAAATGCCTATACATCCTTGCACTTAAGTATAGAAGACAATGCCTTAGTAATCATTTATAAGTTCTTAGATAAAGTTTCAGAGAAAATTATATATGGACCCTCAAGTATATACTGCACATAAGTATCCCATTCTACACTCAAGTTCTTACATGTACCTCAGTATAGAAATAGGTATTGGGTTGAAGATATTCAAGTCATTTTGCATCTGTCAGCACACTTGATTTTTGATAGTAGCATCTTTTCAGTGACAGAAAAGGTCAATTTTTACAGCGATCTATATGACCCTTACTTCTGACATAAGATCAGCTCATTATAGATATTTTCTGGACATGCACTGCATTCTTCCCTTTACATAGCTTACTGTCACTCTTCTTTTCTTGTGATCCTTTCAGCTTGTCAACTCTAATATCCATGCCGTATATAATGCATGTATATGTTGTATTTTGTGAGCCACTCTGTATATATTTTGTGTTTTGTGAGTCACTCTGTATATATTTTGTATCCATTGTCTTTATACCCTCAGGCCACTTCTGATATTCACTTTGTATATAGTGCAGGTGCATATTATATCCTGTCTTTAACTTTGTGTATAATGTCATGTATATGTTTCATTTACCTCTCAGGCTGAGACTGAACTAGGTCTAGTGGGATCAGTGCTCTACCCATTTCAAAATTCAATTTAAAAAAATAAAATTAATAAATAAATGAATAGCCTCACTCTTAACAAAAATCAGATACCAACACTAATGAATCAAGACATACCTCAAGATTCAGCAAGCTCTGTAAGGTGTACAGGAATAGTGCAAGAGCTGCTGCAGGCAATATGGCTGCCGTGCGATCCAGGAATAAGCTCCCGGGATGTGCACGGGTGCCCCTGCACTATTGCTGCACGAACACAGCCCCTGTATGCTAATTACCTAATTTGCTGGTAAAAAAACATGCAAATGAGGTGAATTAGTGATCCAGGAAGCAGGCAGGCATCTGTGCAGGAATAATGTAGACTGCAGAAATGTATTCAGTCAGTAGCTGAACACATTTCTGCAAACTACAAAACGGAGGCCTGACAACTCTTACAAACACATGTATTAGAAGGGTTAGGCACGTCAAAGGCCAAATATATGGCCATAGGCATGAAAAGTATGAAAAGTATAAAAATTAACTTTTTTTTGGCTGATTTCATCTGTTTAAGCACAGGGCAGCAGTGCACAAATGGGACTTGAAAGCTTTTAAACCAAAATCATAATTTTGCCATAATAGTCAATGGCATGCATAACACAGCAAGACCATGAAATAGTGGTTGCTAAGGGTGAAGGCTGAGTGTTAGTTTTGTAACCATGCATTAGCAGTCAAGCCAATGCAAATGAAGCAATGATACTGAATCACAAATTTTCCCTCAGTGCTAGCTTGCACCCAACTGTGTAGGTGCAGTAATACCATGGTGTAAGCCTAAGAGTTAGATGACTTCATATGGGGGTCTGTCATGCATGCTGTACGCTTATTGGAGCTCTGTGGCCCGTGTTTGCCCTTACCTAAGTACAGCTAAGGAAGAGGGTGTGTCTGAAGCTGCCTAGCAGTATTTACATTGCCTAAATGGCTGTGCACCGGGTTTTAAACAACAAAAAAATAAACCAGGAAATAGCAGCTCCATTCACATCTGAGCAATGGGTTTGTGCGGGGCACCTCGGGGCTTAAATAGGAAGGCAATGGGGAGGGAAAACAGCATTATGAGGGTAATCAAGGTGAACTAGCATAGCTGGCAGGTGAAATGTATCAGAACCAGCCAATTACACAGGCAGCAGCCCAGCCCAACACACTACTATAAACTATGCAAACACCTTTCCCTCTGTTTTTTCCCACAAACTCTACACCACTGGTGTACACAAATGGGGAAATTTTACCTAACAAAAGCAACAAAATGATAGGGGCTGCAGCAGCTATCATAAATCAACATGTGGAAGAGGCTGAGGGTGGTGAGGATGAGAATACTGATGACCAACCCACAGTGAGGAGAAGGAGAAGGGAGTACAGACCCAGGATAACCTACCAGGGGCTACATGAGCTGGAGATAGGGAGTGCTATAGGGTGGACAGGGACCTCCTACAGCAAATTGTTGAGCTGTGCCGTCCACACCTCACACACAGAACCAACAGAGGGGAACCCATCTCAGTGGATACCAAGGTATGTGTAGGCTTAAGAATACTAGCCACAGTTACCGTCCAAAGGCCAACTGGGGATATCATGAGAATCCCACAGGCATCAGCATCCAGGGTACTCCACCAGTTCCTGGATGCCATGTCAGCACATGCTAGTTAGCACATATATTTCCACAACACCCATGAGGCATTGACCACCAATATGCGTCTCTTCCACCAAATAGCAGAATACCCTGAGGTAGTGGGTGCTATAGACTGCATGCACATACACATCAAAGCACCACCTGGTGAGTGGGGTAGGGTCTACATAAACCGCAAGGGCTTCCCCTCCATCAACTGCCAGGTTGTGTGCGATGCCCAGGGCATTATAATGAATGCGTTTGCTGGCAGCCCTGGAAGCTATCACAACTCCCGCACCTGGCATATTATGCAGCTGTACCAGAGATTTGCTGGTGGGGACATCCCATATAGCCACCTAGTGGGGGATGCTGGTTATGCACTGGAACTGTGGCTGATGACACCCATCAGAAATACACACACACCCAAACAAGAACTCCATAACGAGGCACACGCACAAACCAGGAACATAATATAGCATGTGTTTGGGATGCTCAAGTCACGGTTCCAGTGCCTGGACATATCCGGTGGAGCCTTGCAGTACTCTCCAGCTACTGGTACACAAATTGTCATTGTATGTGCCATGCTACACAATATGATCCTGTGGAAACAGCTGCAGCAGGAACAGCAAGGGGCAGGGCCACACAGCCTCCACCATTGCCAAGGCCAGCACAAGCACAGACTCACTCGGAGGAGGAACAACCTGAGCCTGCCCCTGTAGGCAAAAGGAGGCATGCCCAGTATGCCCAGGCTTTGGCAAAGAGGCAATGCATAGCACATACACTGACACGGTAGGAACCTAGGGAATGACACCTCTCTCTGACAAGCACATACAGTATAAGGGATGCCAAACATGACACTACCTGTGCTTAACCATGTATAGGGAGTGTGCTATGTGCATCCGACATAGTCAACCCTCCAGCATCATCCTCAGTACTGGCACAGCCACAAGTTAAGTCACTCTCACTATCAATTGCTGAATGGAGTAGTATGTTCTGCTACTTGTATCTATGGCATGGATGTGAGCATGCAAGGGAATTGGGTGGCTGAATGGGATGGCGGCAGATAGTAGACACCTATATGGGCAGCATGAAATCCATAACAAATACTGGTGTCAACATAGTAGGCAGTACTAGAGAAGGTGACAAATCTCACTGCAGGACATGTGGTGAGCCAAATGTATGTCCATAGGACACACACATGCATGTCAGTGAGGCTCACATACCCAACAACAGTCTCAGCCAGCAGGACAGGTGTAGATGACTACAAACAAAGGCTGTGGTAAGGCCTCTGATTGATGGCAATGGAGAACAGCCCCCCTCCAGTCCTGACCTACACAGACAGACTACAACAGGTCAGGCAGTGGGATGTTAGAGTTCTAAAGGGTAAGAAGTCTGAATCTGAAATGTAGGTCAATAAAACCTAAGATCTGTACTACACTGATATGCCTCTAGTCTGCATGATAGGTCAGAAGACAAAATGAAATGGAACCCAATAGAGTACCTGAAATTGCAGTACAGTCATAGCAAATGTTTACAGTTGTCAGGTGTGCTCCCCCCTACAATCATATGTAGAAATGTAGTAACATGTACATGTGGGTATAATAACAGTGGGACACAGATTACCTGAGCTGGCCAAATTAGCAGGATAGATTGCTGCACATGTACAATATGCAGGGCTCTGTGTGAAAGTGTGTGCATGTAGGCATGGATGGTTGTACTGCTGATGACAGAGCCAAGTTCTAACAACTACAGTGCCATCCACAATGCATCCCAGCAATACCCAATCCAGCAGTAATCCATACTAATTGTTCGGATGTAATATCTGTCACCATCTGAATGATGGACATGGCTTGAATGTGGGCCCAGACATGCACACAGTACACAGGTGGAAGTACCCTAGACAGAGAGTGTATAAAATGTTACTGTCAAACAGATACACCTTTGGGATTGTACATACTAGTTAGCAGCACATTAGTTGTCTGTGTAGTATGGAATACTGATGTAGTCTGGAAAAACACTGGCAGACCACAAAAGGCACAGTTATGAAGTACTGAGAAACTGCTGATGTCCTCACACAAGTCAGCATAAGGGGAATGCCCCACATATATCTGTGAGTAATCTGCAAGTAGCATCCATAACACACATGCACTCAGCTCACCCCACCATCAACCACAGGTTCCTCACAGGTCATATACCTGCTGTTGGGAATGAGTGCAATATGACCCCCACTTCTGTATGGGAATACCCACATAATGCAGCATGCTGAAGAGGTGTCCCATGCAGGTGTGTCCCTAACTGTAAGCAGCACCCTGCCAGCATCCGCACCAATGGATTAATAAGGACAGAAACTATTGCCATTACCACCTTGCACACCCACTCTGTCACTCCAGGGGAATACAGTGGCTTGCAGCCTGGGACTGTAGGAGTGACAGAATGCACTGGCCTGCTACAAATGGCTTGCATCACTACCAAATGCTCTACAATCCTCTGTCAATGGCCTGTGTCACCCCATACTGCCAATGTATGTTATCTCATGGAGTCCCAAATAATGACATAACACTTTCCACAGAACACAAATGCAAGGCCATGTCGACAAATACCAGTAGCATGTCCACCATGTCCTACTGAATGAACTGTGGACCAACTCCTAAATACTGCTGGGATGAAGTGATAACTATAGGAATACTTATCAGATATCGCTTGCATAATGTTAGGAAGAGGATAGAATAACGGGGGGGGGGTAGAAGCATGGACGCCATGGAGTGTGTGAAGTCTGAAACTCTGATGTGTACCAATACTATCCCTGCCTGTAAACACAGGAATGGGTGGCTACAAACCTGCTCATAAACCACAATGTGAGAGGGTAATGACCAGATATATGAGCCCTACCTCTGGGTAACCTGTGTGAATCTGTACAACTGAGAGGTATGGCCACAGCAGGATATGGCCATTCTGTCATTTTGATAGATGCACAGGCATGGGATCCTCAGCCACCACAGTACCAAGGTGCTGGACTATTTACACAGACCCATAAGCAAGTGTCTGCAGCTCCCCCTCCAGAATGGCATGATTGTGCAAGAATATGTAGGCTGCAGACCACAATACTGGACACAGCTTCATTCATCTTGTATTCCCCAGGAAATTACTGCAAGCAAATACGTATATCTGTCAGTAGTTGATGACATAATACATCACAGTGTAAAACAGTACATATGTGTGAATATCTCTGCTAACACCAAAACCATGTAGCAGAAGCAGCACTGACACAATTAGTTACAGTATCCCACTATCCTTTGCCCATTGTGACTCCATATTGTCAACCTACCTAGAGATATCCTGCATAAACAGATTGGTAGCTGTAGGTGTAGAAAACAAATGCTTGCACTGGAGTACAACCTACCTGGAATGCAGAAGGTCATACTGGGCATGCTTCCACACTTAGAAATGAAGCCCATGTCTGGCAACAACAGTGGAGTATACATATCTTTCAGTCACAGATGCCTGTGCACACACGCCACATTGCACACCAGTCATGCTTTGCACACACATCAAATAGGAATACACACATATATCCAAGGACAACACACTATAATAGGTCAAACATACACAAACAGAGATGTGGAGAAGAGAGAGACAGACAGTGACAAAGAGCTTCCCATCATGAGGCCTGTTCCACCCATCACACATCCAATTGGCCAATATCACATGATGTGCCAATGTCTATCACTGTAGACATTTGCTTCTGGTAGCCCTCAACACTATAGTGTCTGTGGTGCTTGTGATAACTGTGTAACATGACAGTACAAGTCATTATTCATCTAGAAGTCGTATACACAGTCCTGTCAAATGTAAAGTTGTGTGTGACTGAGTGTTGTGTATGTGTTTCCAGAGGAAAGGTTTATGGTCCATCCACACACACTGCACTAGTTTAGCTAGCCTGCTGATATCAGTCACTTTGAAATATCGCTTTGGACAAGGATCATCTCTATAAGCTCTGTGGCACGTGCAATAACTGTGTAATGCTATAGTGTAATATACTAGTTAGGTAGGAGTTCTAATCCCAGATATGGCAAGTGTGTGTGTGTGTGTGTGTGTGTGTGTGTGTGTGTGTGTGTGTGTGTGTGTGTGTGTGTGTGTGTGTAGGAATCAATGCTTTTGAGACCATTCACAGTCACTACACCTTCCATTGCCCTACTTTCGCAAGCCTGCTGATGTCAGTCACCTTGAAATACCTCCTTGGACAAGATTCAGCCCGATAAGCTCTGTGGTGCATGCAATAGCTGTGTAATGCTATAATGAGATGTATTAGTTATGTATAAATTCTAATCCCAGACATGGCAATTGTGAAACTCTGTGTGTGTGTGTAGGGATCAATGACTTTGAGGCCATTCACAGTCACTACACCTCCCATTGCCCTACTTTAGCAAGGCTGCTGATGTCATTCACCTTGAAATACACCTTTGCATAAGAGCTAGCCCGATATGCTCCGTGGTGCATGCTATAACTGCATAATGCTATATTCTGATGTACTAGTTAGGTAGGAATTCTAATCCCAGACATGTCAAAGGTGAAACTTTGTGTGTGTAGGGATCAATAATGTGATGTACTAGTTAGGTAGGAGGTCTAATCCCAGTCATGGCAATGATGAAACTCTGTGTGGGTAGAGATCAATGCTTTTTAGGCCAGTTACAGTCACTACACCTCCCATTGCCCTACTTTAGCAAGCTTGCTGATGTCAATCACCTTGAAATACCTCCTTGGACAAAATTCAGCCCTGTAACCTCTGTGGCACGTGCAATAACTGTGTAGTGTGATGTGCTAGTTAGGTAGGAGTTCTAACCCCAGACATGACAACTGTGAAACTTTGTGTGTGTAGGGAACAATGATTTTGAGGCCATTCATAAACACTACACATCCCATTGCCCTACTTTAGCAAGGCTGCTGATGTCATTCACCTTGAAATACACCTTTGGATAAAAGCTAGCCCTATAAGCTCCATGGCATGTGCTCGAACTGCGTAATGCTATAGTATGATGTACTAGTTAGGTAGGAGTTCTAATCCCAGATATGGCAACTGTGAAGCTTTGTGTGTGTAGGGATCAGTGATTTTAAGGCCATTCATAGATACTACAGCTCCCATTGCCCTACTTTAGCAAGCCTGCTGATGTCATCTACCTTGAAATATACCTTTGGAGAAAGGCTAGCCCTACAAGCTCCGTGGTGCATGCCATAAATGTGGAACAATGTAGTAGCAATAACTACACAGCTAAGGGTTTGAATCTCATCTTTGGCAAGTGTTTGTGTGTGTGCCACAATGTTTTTGTCCCTATTTATAGCCAGTACACATCTCAGAGCCTGACTTTAGCAGTCCTGTAGATATCATCCACCTTACAAGTATTTGTTGCGAAGCCTATACCATGTCAGGTCACTGGTGCATGTGGTAAATGTGTAACATAATGGTCCATAAAGGTAGTTAGATAGAGGTTTGAACCTCACCCCTAGCGAATGTAAATGTGTGATTAGGGTAAAATTATTTTTGGGATCACTCACCCACTACATCATGCAATGCCAGTATTTACAAGGGCTGGTGATATTCCTCACCTTAGAAGTACCTTGGGACAAAACCCATCCAATAAGCTCCATGGCATGTGCAATAAATGCAGTACACTGTAGTAGCAATACATAGCTAGGTAGGGGTTTGAATCTCAGTACTGCCCAGTGTGTGTGTGTGTGTGTGTGTGTGTGTGTGTGTGTGTGTGTGTGTGTGTGTGTGTGTGGTTGTCATCAGTATCCTGTGTGGAGGTTGCTGTGATTGTGCAATGACAGGATTCATTGTGGGGTGGGTTTTGCTAATTTATTATATTGAGGACTTACTATATGTCACAATGTCCACCTTACAAGGACAACAGATGTCAAACAGCAGAGAGGCTTGTGCAGACCATCCATAGCCCTACATGTGACATTATGGATCGCTGAACAATATAGGCAACCCTTGTATTATCCAAAGAACAGTCTCCAACCATGTCTCATACACAAACACACATGGCTAGGCAACAACTACTACATTGGCAGTTTTCTGCATATTGCCTACAGATAGTAACCATGGTGTGATTGCAGTGGACTACATGCCTTTTGACCACAATACTGCCACTGACATCAGAATGTACTGGGATGTGTAGCATCTCCTGACTGACTGTGTGTTATCCAGCAAGTAAAAGGAATTGGCACCCTGTTCCATCCCTACAATAGGCAAATAATTGCTTACAGTGGTCCTTTGCTATGTTCCCCACTGGACGCCTGCAACAACTGTAGAGTCTGCAAATGTAACCCACAAAGGGAATACCATGCCTTATACACATGCCCTGTATGGACTGATGCCACTAAGTCCACTGAATACTTGTATCATGCTGTCAATGTAGGTGTAGGCACAACCACAGTTCCATAGCCAGGTCTCACCACATGAGGTCAGGAATGCCACATCAGATAATAACAATCTGTCCACACACCATGCCTCAGAGACCCCAGGTACACTTCCACACATCACAGAACATGCATGTGGGACATGTGTACAACCCAGACACTGCCCATGTTATGGAACATAGATCACATACATGGCAAGCATTGCACAGCACTGGCCACCCACAATAGTAACCCAGATGAGTGGATGGTGAATACAATACCCACTTGTGTGGGCCAATCCAGGGACTACACCCATGAGCCACACTGGAGACCATTGTCATGTAGCCTGATGCCAAGGTATTCCCTTTGCCTAGCCTTGTACAGCCTTCTGGCACATACTTAATATTAAGTATGCTTACCATATGTGGATGTGCTGTGTTCAGATTGGTTGTGGGTATGCACTTTCACACAGGTGTCTGTTACACCGTGCTGTTACATGCCTGTAGAGCCTGCTATATTTGCAGGTACAAGTGTATTACCCCATAAGAAATGTAGGCCAGTGTTGTGGCAGCCTGCCTGTAGTTTGCACAGTGCTTTGTGACATGCCTAGCAGCTCAGTGTATTTACCCAGTGTGATGTTATCTCCAGATATTTGTCAGATGTACTCCTGCCGGGCCACCATAACTGTTGTGTATTTCTGACAAAGCAGTGGAATGCTGTACAGATGTATGTCACTAACTAGTGGATAGCATATGGGCTTGTGACCTCTGTTCCTCTGGTTATTATGTGTCAGGACAGACAGGAGTGTGTGAATGCATAAACTGTGTGAGCTTATCTATTCCACTATTTTTATGATATCCCCATTTACATGGCTGTAAACATCCACTTTGTCAGGCTTGGTCCACACATCTTGCACTAAGGGATACCGCTGGACTGACCAAAGTGTGTCAGACTGTCCACATTTATTGGTCATATCTCTGCTGTATTCCACAGGATCATTACTGTGATTTGTGTGGTACTGTACTATGATGATCTTATGATGTCTGTCAGTAACTGATGGCATACATGTGATATGACATCCCACACAACACTTCTGTTAAGACAACCCCTGTTACAGTAGCAAAAGTCTACATTTATACCTGCAGTACTTACATAACATCCCCTTGCACTAAGAGGTTGTAACTATTGGGACTGAGGTATGACTCCACTACCTGTTATGGATATATGTTATACATAGATATATATACATATATCTACACATACATATATAGATTTTATATATATATATATATATATATATATATATATATATATATATATATATATATACATATATAAACATATACATATGTTTTATATATAAATATATATATATATACACACACACACACACACACACACACACACACACACACACACACACATATATATATATATATATATATATATATATATATATATATATATATAGATAGATAGATCTATATATGATCATACATATAACGCAATATACAGATGTATAGCAATACATATATATATATATATATATGTGTATGTACATGTATACATATATCTACATATGTATATATATATATATATATATATATATATATATATATATATATATATATATATATCCATATCCTTATTATGTGTAAACATGACTGTTGCATATACCTTCCCAGATGTATCACACCGTATTTATCTGATATGTGTATATTTAGATACAACATACATGAGTAGATTGCAAATTGTAGTACTGAATCCAAACACCCCTGCATGCAAAGATGGACTCTGAGTCCTCACTGTCATCTTCTTGGTGTATGAGCTGTGTGTCATTAAGTATTTCCTACTGAATATTGATCTGACATGTGGATGTTAACTGTAGACTACTGTGTGTATAGGACATGTCATTGATTGCTGCTGTCATATAGTAATGGCATACCTATCAGTGTCAGACATCTGTCTGTCAACACATTCATCCTAATGCATAACCAGTTGGCTAGCTGATGTCTGTCTGTCCTCTGTACAGATGTGCAGATGTCAAGTATCTATCCTGGCTGCTTACAGGCAATCTATGCTTGAGTGACACTGACATGTCTGCCCAGCTGTGTTATGAATGCCACAGCTAGGAATCCCCACCCTGTATGCACCACTTGCCATGGATACCTCAACTACACTACCAAAGTCAACAAAACATGCTTGGGTACAGGTCTCCAAGACACACACTGACAATGTTATGTAATACATGTTGCATACATGTCATTTGGAGCACCTCACTGGCCCTCTGCAAGAAGCAACAAGATGACTGGATGTTGCATTTAACTCTCACCCTGAGGATCACTCCCGTGGCATCAGTTATTAGATGGCCTGCTGGCAAATGGCAGGTGGCATGATACCACTTTACCCACATCCCCTACTCTTCCCATCTCTCCATGGACAATATCCTGATATACACCTATGAACACCTGCACCTATGGACCCCAGTGTGCATTACTGAGAATAACAGTGTCTGTGTTCTTGTAAATCTGTAGTTGATAATACCCTGAGGCCCTTCACACCCACCACAGCCCCCATTGCCATAGTTAGATAGGGCTGCTGCTGTACTGGACATTACATTTACCTTGTTACACTCTTCACCCTATGGGCTACCTGGAGCTTGCAGTACCAGCACAACACTGTTGTACAAATGGGTAGATAAGCATGGGTTACCCACTGAGTTCTAGCAAGTGTGTATATTCATAGAATACAGCATTCTGAGGCCACATTCTCCTAATACAATACACCTTGCCACACAGTATAAGGGACAGTGATGTTACCGATTGTAGGAGAGCCATGACAAAGCATCACCCTACTATCCCTGTGGCATGTGCAATAGATGCATATCCCTGTAGTAGCACTCGAGATAGATAATGAGTTGTATTGCAGTCCTGGTCAATGTGTGATGGTGGGTATGTCAGAGTATTATCATGGGTTTCAGTGAGTACAATATCCAATGTGGCGTATGGGTGCTGGGTATACTGTCTTTACACCATGGTACCCCCAGTACATGTCCCAAGGTCCACTGTATGGGGACCACTGTCACCATCAACCATACAGGTAACTGATTACACTATCCAGCCCAATGATGCATGTGCTGTGTGCAACTTATCTGTAACAGAATGGGCACACTACCAAGGTAGTTAGCACTGATAAACCCAGGTCTCTCAGATGTGTGTATGACTGTTATGTGTTTGTCAATGTGTATATGACAGTTTGTCACACTATGTATTGTTCATAAACAACCAGTACATCCCCCATTACCATACTGTACAAGGCCTGGTGATATTCTTCACTTATCATATAACCTGGAACACACCTCCTCCTAAAAGCTGTGTGGTGTGTGCAATTAAGGCCACACACATTAGTAGCACTACGCATCTAGGTAGGGGTTCTAGTCCCACTGTTGCCAAGTAAGAGTCTGTGTGTATGTGAAGGGATCTACTTCAGTTTGCAGAATATATATGTCCCAGGAGGTCATCTACCTGAGAACTAACTGGCAGATGCTAACATTTCACAGGTATCATCTTGTGGAAAGTCATTCCATCAAAACTAGTAGTAGATGTGTAAATGCCCTCTTCCCCACTGTATATCTGTACAGTGATACTGGGGTTAGTATATATAGCTGGGTGTGGACCTTGTGGACACAACCACCATCATTGCGGTTATTGTTGAGTTTATCCCCCTGCTTAGTGATCTGTAATACTGTAGAGTTCATGTTAACAGGTTAAGTAGTTGTCAATCACACTATCTGTAGTTCTACACCACCGCACACCCTCCAAAGGGTAGGGCTGTGCCACCCACACCAGCACAGCTATGTTTACCAAGTTGAGGATTGCACTACATTGGGGAAGGAGACATATACCCTGCCAGAACCATTGTTAATGACTTTAAACTAGCAGACTGATTATTTCCCAAAGTGATGTTGTGCCTATTCTGTCTTGGTGGAATTACGTAGGCTAAAATGGGTTCCTTGCAAAAGTACATACATACATGTGTACAGTATTCTCTGTGTATTGCATCAACACCAAAGCCTCTGTGTGTGTTATACACAAATGTGGTGTGTACCACCCAGTACACTTACCATTGTCCACTGTAGCAGGGCTGCTGACATCAGCCACTATGCACTCACCTGTATACACCCCTCAGACCTATCAGCCATGTGGCACATGCAGTAACTGTTATACAGACCTGTGACTTGTGTTCAGCTGTTCCCAGGATATGGCACAGTCAAGGTGTCACCACAGTGGCATACCCCTTGTAGGAAACAACAGCAGACCAGCATCCTGCTGACACATAGACACCTACAACACAAACGGCATACATTATGGAGACCACAATCACTCAGTTTTAATAACAGCTATAATGCATCATGGCTGGACAGCCACACATCCTGACATGTAAGCATTAAAATTTAGCACTGGAAACATGTTACACAACATTACATTGGTACACCATAGTACAGTCACCCTGTGCATCAGAACCATATTAGCCTGTCCCTGCATTGATGTTATGGATGACAGGGATGTGGCACAGGTATCATCATATGCACAAGGTGTGTTGTGGGTTTGCCAGAGACCTAGGCTGAGCCATTCATTTGACATCATGTGTGTGTGTGTGTTAGAGGGTTTCATTATTAATTGGGCTGAGAAAGTGTGGTGTGTGTAGGTATGGGGTTGCCCTAGCTGTGTTGGTTATGTGTGTGTGTATGCATGCACACAGTTCTGCCATGTGGCTGCCCTATACAGGGGGTTTGTTGGACAGTTGCAGACTGTACCTGGAAGGGTGTGCAGTTCACTGTCTCTGGCCATGGACATGAGAACTGTGTCTGCCATGGGTTCCATGGGCACCACCAGATACAAGCCATGATATGGTACTCTCCCCTGATGATGACATATGTCCACTGGATCTGGGTCCCCCTTGGGACCAGCCAGGGCCACGTGCATGTGACTTGCTATGTTGTGGTGTGGACAGCTCCCCCTCTGCAGTGCTGGGGCTGGTACTGCCACTACAGGAGCAGCTCTGACTTCTTGCACATCCACATCAACCTCAACCTGTGGGTGTTGCTGGCCTATGTCCATGTGGCCATCATACTACTCCCACCATATGCTCTAGCACAGACATACCATGGTTGAGGATTCCCACCATCTCACTCAACCATCTATCCAGGACCTCTGCAAAATAATGGTGGCACCTGCAAGATCACAGATGTTGTCAATAACAGCAGAATGAGTAGCCCTCTGCAGCCTCAGACCCTGTCTAGTATACCATTCCATATGTGCCTGCACCTCCATGATGGCCTGAAACATGCATCTGGTGACACCAGATGTGGCACTTCTGCCAGGGGCATGATGACCAGCAGCCCTCCTATGAGCACCCCTATACATCTGCCTGTGTGATACCTCACCAGCCATCCAGCTATGGCTGCTATGTCCAGACACACATGCCATAGACACCACACTCTCCTGTCCCATGCCACCACCCTCCAACTGTTCCTCATCTATGGCCACTGGTAATGGGGTATGTATAGGCAATGTGACTTTGTGTGGGGATGGGGTGGATAACAGTGGGATGTCAAACGATGGTTCAGCTTCAGCCCCTGACAACCCTGCCTGTGCCTCAACACACCTATCATCATTGTCAGTGTCTGTATGGACACTAACATCAGTTTCTCTGCAGGAGGGACCCTGACCCACCTCACCACCTGTGAGGGAAAAACAAGAAATGCACTTTAAGACATGTACGTCATTGCTTAACTGTACACACACACACACACACACACACACACACACACACACACACACACACACACACACACACACACACACACACACACACTTACAGGTGAGGCTGCATAAAATATTACACACAGACCTCTCATTACCCATGCATGACATATGGCACTCAGCATGCACTGCAGCTATACTCAATCACTGTTACCAACATTATACATCTCTGTGATGCATGGTTGTGTTAGTAGGTGATGACCCTTCCCCTGGAACACACTGCACCCATGTACACAGTATTGCTGTGCACCTGTTCAGCACCCTGGCATGTACTGTACACCATACCTCACAGGTGTACACATCATTGCTGAATGTGTATATGTGTGTCAGTTATGTTTGCTCTGCTGCTCACAGCCCCTATGTGTTTGACCGACACATACCTGGGATGGTATGTGGACAGATGTCAACAGTGAATGCCTAATGTCTGGTTTGCAGATTTCATCACCGGTGCATGTATGACCAATAAAATACAATTACACTGACACCCTTATTGACATGGCACCCTCTTCCCTGATATGCCATGGGGCCTCAATACTGCATATGTTAACATTTCACAAACCTGATATGTGACATATGACCTGCGCAATCAAATGCAGTATCAAACAAATGTGTTAGTTGTGCAGATGCTGATTGAGATACATACGATCTGTGAGTGCATAAGTGTGCACACCCTTAACATGATGGTTTGTTGCACCAACTGTTAAGTGTATTACAGCAGTCACTATTCCTGGAAGGGGTATACTAGCATGGGCCATCTTCACTTGCCAGTATTCAGTCACTCTGCCCTACAAATGTCCCCCAACTCTGCAAGATTGCAAGATCAACTCATGTGCACAGCCCTTGGAGGTCACACGGTGCCTACACTACTGCTGTGGAGTCAAGGTTATGTCTGCCACAATTCATGACCTTGACTGTGTCCAGATACAGCCATTCTTAGCAAGCTTTGGATGTCTGCTTCAGTTCACTGTTGTGTTTCAGGATGACACCCCTCCCCATCCTCGGAATTTTTGCAGATGCTTGATAACTATGGGCTACACATGAGTGTCATTTTGCAGTGTCCCAAATTCAGAACACCATGTATACCGGCCTAGTCCCTGCTAATGAATGGCAAACATACAGGTGTACACTGGCACCAGCAAGGTACAGATGGGAATGGTGGGCCTGAGGTGGAGTGAGGTGTTGCTCGTGCAGCACATGTATCTTAATTGATACTGTCTGTAGGTTTTGAACTTGGTCTTGGTACACCATTACACATTGCAACACATGCTTTTGATGTTATGCATAAGCTACCTGTAGAGAGCCCTGGCTGATGTTTCCTGTTGAACAACTGTCCCATCTGATTACCCTAACCCATGGGCTACACTTATGTAGAGTCCAGGCGATTGTCAACACAGGTACTGCACAGCCAGTACTTCTAGAGATTCCCTCAGTGTTGCGGCATGTTACTAGGTAGCCTCCATGACCAGTTTGCAAAATGTGTTGTCATCTGTCTTGGCTCACCATCTGTTTATTTTCTACATTAATGTTTTCCCATGGTATATGCAATGGTGAGGTAAGGCTACATGTCCCACTCCTGCATGCTACCTGTTGGGTATGGGATTCATTCCATGGCTTGTAAGATGTGTGCAAGCCATGGCTGCCTCTGTTGCAGGTGAGTGGGCAAATGTGATGGACATACATCTTGGACAGCAGACCATTACTTGGTGTGACATTGAGGACCTGTACTTGCTGGAAGGTGCATACTTATGAAGAGTGAATGTTGTCAATACCTCAAAAGCTGCTTCCACAATTTGTTATTTGGAGTGTATGCACACATATGCTTCCAGTGTTTGTTAAGGTATGTATTCCCCATATTTGCTGTCCTAACATAGGATTCCATATTACACATTCATTGCTCATGTTAGGACCACATTACAGGTTGTAAGGACTGTGGAATGCGGTATTGTGATATGCCGTTGTGTAGATCTGTAACAGTTGCCATTGTAATACTGGTATATACACTGCTGTAGCACTGTATAAGGGTGATGTTTCAGACATGTTCCTACTGTAGGCCATTTGTCCCACCATTATGTTCATCACTGTGCACATATCTTGCAATGACATGTTGTAGTTATATTGCAAGATTCTTACATACCCTTCAGATATGCCACCATGGTGACCACTGTGATGCAGTGCAGTTAACATCAACAATAAGTGAACATGTAGAGCATGCATTATGGGTAGGTGCATTAAATGTGTGCATGGCAAATACCATGGCCATAACATGGCCGGTGTATTGGCAAACCTAAATTAACAACACCATACTCACCAGTTACAGGCTGCTGCCCCAGAGGTATACAGAGCGGCCTACATAGTTCTGTGAAAGATGTGATGTCAGTAGCCACACCTGTGGCATTGGTACAGGGTGGGAGCAGTATTTCAGTACATCAACAGTACAAACCCACAATACTACCAATTATGCACATCTGTTTATTACTACAATGCAGCAACAGACTATATATATTTTATCTCACATATGCATGATTAAACTCTACAGATGCAGATGGATAAGAAACAGTGGTCTACTGATGTGCCCTGAGGCCTTACCTGCACACTCCTCATCCATTGTATGGGTAGCACCCACCTCCACAATGCTATCCACAGGGTCTTGTCTTTGCTTGTAGGCAGGTGCCCTGAGGGTGGTGAACAGCTCCTCAGCATGTGTCAGGGGGGTTGGATGGCATGACCCCCCCCCCGTGGCTAGCTGGTCCCTCCTAACTGCAGCAGCACGCTGATGGGCACGGTGGAGTAGATCAGTGCAACAATGTCAGACCTGCTCATAACTGCGGTTATACAGGCCAACATCAATTACCCTGTGGACGAGCTCATTCCACAGGGTGGTCCTCTCCTGCAGACCATGGGCTGTACGGCCAAACAGGGTGTAATAGTGCTGCACCAGGTGGTTTATTATAACCTCATTTTCCTGGGGGAATAGACTGGCAAATGCTCTCTAGACATGGTGCCTGAAAGACATAAAGAGGAAAAAAGGTCTGAGGACCTCATACTGCAAGGATATAATAATTATTAATTCATATCTCTGTCTCCCTCCCATCATATCTGCAACAATAATCTGAACACACAACTCAACAGGTATGTTTACAGCAAACCTACTGTTGGGACATACATCGTATTGTACAACAAATTGTGCAATGTGTTTCTACTCATGTTCCATGTTGAAACACTATAATTGGTGGCCTGCTGCTAACAATGTCACCTGCGTGCCATTAAAAGGGCCACTATG